>NW_027397063.1:100725778-100857284 GCF_003265705.2 Callorhinus ursinus
GGCTTCTCTCTCAGCTTCTCTCTCTCTCTAGGCTTCTCTCTCTAGGCTTCTCTATTTCTCTCTCTCTCTCTCGACTTCTTTCTCTCTCTCTCACTCTCTCTCTAGGGTTCTCTTTTTCTCTCTAGGCTTCTCTCTCTCTCTCTTGACTTCTTTCTCTCTCTCTAGGCTTCTCTCTTTCTCTCTCTCTGTAGGCCCCTCTCTCTCTCTAGGCTTCTCTTTCTCTCTCTAGGCTTCTCTCTCTCTCTAGGCTTCTTTCTCAGTTTCTCTCTCTCTCTAGGCTTCTTTCTCTCTCTCTCTCTCTCCTTCTCTCTAGGCTTCTCTCTTTCTCTACGCTTCTTTCTCTCTAGGCTTCTCTCTCTCTCCCCCTCTCTCTATGCTTCTCTCTCTCTCTCCTTCCCTCCCTCCCTCTCCCCTCCTAGGTTTTGAGCTCTCTCTCTCCACCCCCTTCTCTGCCCTGCTCCTTTGCTCTCCTCTACTTTTCTCTTGTTTCCTCTTTACTCTCACCACTCCCTCATTTCTTCCAGGTCTCAGTTTGCCTTGCACTTAGGAAGATTTCCCACTGTAAACAGTAAGTGGCTTCAGCTCTCACTGGTCTCACATCCTCTAGAATTCAGTCTAGCAGGAGGGAGCATCCTCCTATCTCCCCACAGCATTCCTGGTGAGTGCTTACTTTCACTTCTGATGGGGTAATGTAAATCATTACTCTACTGTAGATAGGACAATGGGACATATCGATCAGTTTAGAACTAGGTCCACTTAGCTTAGAACTTATTCCACTCCTGAACCCCATCTGTATTAGTTTCCTATGGCCCCTCTAAAAAATTACCACCCACCTGGTAGATTAAAACAACCTGGGGGCACCTGGGTGGCTCAGTCATTAAGCGTGTGCCTTCGGCTCAGGTCATGGTCCCAGGGTCCTGGGATCAAGCCCCACATCGGGCTCCCTGCTCAGCGGAAAGCCTGCTTCTCCCTCTCCCACTCCCCCTGCTTGTGTTCCCTCTCTCACTATCTCTCTCTCTCTGTCAAATAAATAAATAAAATCTTAAAAAAAAATAAAACAACCTGTTTCTTCTCTTACAGATCAAAGCCAGCTGCCTAACATGGTGCTTTAGTGCTCACATTTCCTCCTTCTGTAGTCAAATCTCTCTGCCTCTCTCTTATAGGGACACTTGTGATTACATGTAGAGATAATATGGGATAATCTTCCCAAATCACAATCCTTAACTTAATCACATGCGCACAATTGCTTTTGCCATATAAAATAGCATTCAGAGGTTCCAGGGACTGAGACCTGGGTATCTTTGAAGACCATTATTCAACCTACCACACACCATCTATGCATAAAAACAGTGAGAAGAGATGGAAACCCAACAAACACCAGTAAGATAAATAAATATCCAGTACTGATGTGTTTTACAGGCTGTTGTTTTGCTTTGTCTTTTATAATTATATCACTAAAGCAAGGGTCCTCCTTGTGCTAATTTTAACAACAGCAACGGCCAATTATCAAGCGTATAGAAAATATAAGTGCATGATGGGAAGCTAGAGATCCAACTGGGACTTCAACTTTGCATGGCATAAAATTATTCTAAAAATAGTTTGGGCATTAGAAGTCTCTTCAAATTGTAATATTAGTATCTTTCTGTGGATTGAAGATAAAATTGCTTTTTGTTTCACCTCTTAAGAAAATGGTTCAAATAATATGTTTAGTCGAGTGCAGTAAAATAGCTGTAAAATAGGTCAGTTAACAATAAGTGTATTTTCTATTCCAAAACATATATGAAAGACTGTCAGAATGTAGAAGAGGGTCAGTAAAGTATCCTCCAGACTGAGAAGGCACTTTGAGACCGAAAAATGATGGAAACCACTCCATACTATTTGCAGTTTTATTCAGGGTAACCTACTGATAGCGGCGATCAGGTGGACAAAGTCCTGGGCACTGGGCAGCCATTCTCTGCCACTACTCTCGATGCAGTCGAGACCTTAATCCCCACCTTCAGTGAGCAAGGGGCAGGGTGGTGAGGAGGCTTCTGTGTACCAGTCATCACAGGGAAGATCAGAACAAGCCTTCCCGAGGAAGGTGAGGGCATACATTAAACTCAATGGGCCTAAAACACATAGACCCTCATTATGGGAAGTCATTTCGTGGGCCGGAAGAAGATGGAGGGCCAAAGACAGAGTCAAGGTTGGCAGCACTCCTACACTCCACCTTGGACATCTTTATGGCCTGTACAATGTTTAGGCACCATTCTTCTGCGCTGACGCTATATTGGGAGGCAACTTGCATCCTTATGCCAGAACAACAATATAAACAGCAACCTGATAATCACATACCACCCCTGGCTTTTCACTATTCCTCATTCTTGAGGAATAAGGATAATGGACTGCTCTAGCTACTTCCTGCTACAAAGGGGTGTAGATCAGGATTTGGGGAATGAAATGGCCTTGCATCCAATTGCAAATATTGTCTAGTATAAAGTTGAGCCCTAGTCCTTTGTCCAGCCATTATTATGGAACTCTCATGTATAGGCTTAGACAGCATTTTATTCCACATTTCATAATGAGGTAAATTAGGTCAGTTCTGTGAAATAATGGTCTCAATTCAGGAAGTGGCCCTACAGGGGGTACTTTCAAAGTCAGGTCTATAATGTGCAAAAATTCAGGTAGAAAAATTGCCAGATATGCAAGGAAACCAGAAGAATACAGGATCCAGCCTAGTTTTAGTCACATTCATGAACAATTAGTCACAACTAGAATCTAGCCCCCATAAGGCTGTTACTGAAGCCATTTTTTTCTCTCTAAAATCATCCTCATTTTAATCAGAGATAGCTGAATTAAGACTACATTGTTTGTAAAACAAATCCAGTTCTAACAAACTTGACCGAATCATTTACCTAAGTGCAGCAGGAATAGTGACTGGCCATTTAGGTTTTTAAAAATCTGCTTTGCTGGAACTTCTCACAGGGAATTTCAGATTGAGCCTTTAACAGCCTTTCAACGCTAAGAGCCTATCTATGGTTGGGCAGAGTACCTATTGAGTTTCTTGTAATCTACTGTCATTCCCCAGGTCCCATAAATTTCTTTATAGGCCAAGCCAGACTATTGGATGGACTTTGAGCAGGCATGATTACCACCACCCCTCTTCTTATTCTTGAATGGTGGCGGTAATCTTGTTATCCCCCCAGGTAGTTTATATTGTTTTACCTTTATTGCTACCCGAGAACCAGAAACTGTATAGGTTTCCATTTGGCATGACCCACAACAAGGAGTTTCACTATTTGGATACACAACCTGAATTCACCTGTCGTTGTAATTAGATCCCAGTCCTGTAGAACATCTATGCCCCAAATATACTCAGAAATGGGGGAAATATGCACTAGCAAACACTGGGGAGAAAGCCTGCTGATCTATAGGTAGAGACTAGTTTGTCTGACCTTGATAATTACCCCCATAACCATCAACAGCCTTTATTTCTCCCCAAAATTTTGAGGGGGTTTCTATAGATAATTGTGCAGTCAGCTTCAGTGTCTCTTAGAGCTAGTGCGGTCCAATAAATTGTTAATTCAACAAGGGGTCTCCAGTCACTCCCTATTGTATGCACTAGAGGGCAATGTTGGCCTAACCCCTAGTCCCTAGGGCTAGGGGGTATCCACCCCTGAAATTCTTCCATTAGCAGGGAGGGACTTGGTGACACACCTGGCTTTTATGACCCTTCCTTCAAGGGAGTAAACTGTTTTCCCTTAGGTAAGGCCTTCCATAGGTTTGGCAAGACCAAATTGGGTTGTCTGTATTTTCTCTTGGGGTCTCAAATAATATTAGATTTTGCTACAGTTATTTAGGAGAGACATTAATGGGCCCCCTTTTTGCCATTTTATCACTGGCAAGATCCTTTGTTTTTCTGTTTTTCAACCCATCTATTTCCCTTATGATGGAGTCTTTCGGTTTCACTTCGGTCAACTACCACAGCAGTTACTATAGCAATGAGTCCATTGACCACAGGGTGAAGGATCAATACGAAAGTCCTGTGCCACGCCCCTGGGGCCAACGCTAAGATTCGGTCTTTCATGCTAGAGAAAAATAATTCATCTTGACCTCTAAAATCCTGGATGTAAATGGCATGTTTCATTCTCAATTCACCTATAATTTCTTGTAGTTTTTCCAGAGTATTTCCAGGTCTAGCATAAAAGAGGGGAGAGAACACCCCTTTGTTAGGCCAGGTTATACCCACGATTTTCACCCATGCCTGCCACATGGTAGGTTGAGCACTGATGGAGACCACTTCTCAAACCCATTTAGAATACCATCTCCCCCAGTACCCCACAGTCATAATATTCACGCTGTCAGCCCTTCTTGGCCCTTTTGCTTAAAGAGGCTGGTTAGCTGCACTATCTCAGTAGCCGAATGCTCCCATGGTCATTTTTTCACTAGTGGGAATTTCTTCTCTGTCACCCCAGGCTCCCATGTGGTCTGAGTCTTGGTCTGAATCAAAGGGCGCAACTGGAACTCATCCTCCCCTCCCCATGCTTCAGGGCCCCAACTTTCCCCAGATAGAACAGTGAGGACTTGAGTGTGGTAGTGTGCACCATGCATCCCTGCCATCCCACGTGCCGTCATTTCTAAGCATCCCTCTTTTTGCCACACTCCCCTGGACATAATGTCCTCACCAGAGGAACATGCGGCTTGCACATCCCGTTCCAAAGCTAGTGATTTCTAGTCTGTTCCAATTCTATCCTTACTCATAATTACCTTTCCAAAGTGTCTTGTAACACACAGATCAATGGCCAACCCACCTCGACAATAGCTTGTTCACTTTCCCTTCTCCATTTCCTTTGCCCACCATTTCGGATAGGATATTGAACAACCCCTTGGGAATTTGGGGATGGCATCCCAGTACTCATGCACTGGTCCAAAATGCTCAAAACACCTGGCCAAGTCTCCCCACGTGGAGGTGGCTCACCAGCATGGGATATCCCCCAGCTCAGACAATGAGCTTTCCCCACAGTACAGTCCTTTATGTGTGCTTGTCTCACTTTTGGTCTCCTGCCTAGTCTGCCAATTGTTAGAAGGTGGAGGAATGTCAGTAAAGTATCCTCCAGACTGAGAAGGCATTTTGAGACCAAAAACCAATGGCAAGCCACTCCATATCCTTTACTGTTTTATTCGGGGCAACTTACTGACAGGAGCAATCACACGGACAAATAGTCCTGATATTGGGCAGTCATCATCTGCTGCTACTCTCCACCCTGTCTGGACCTTAATCCCCACCTTTATAAAGCAAGGGGCAGGGTGGTGAGGTCACAGGGTAGCTATCTAAAGTGGAAACATCTGTGCGCCAGAGGATCTCTACTCGTTAAATAAAGTGGGGCCTTCTGTGCACCAGGCATCTTAGAAAGATCAGAACAAGCCCTCCAGGATTTTGGTCAGAGCAGGTTAATGTATAACCTCCAAGGAGCCTGAAACACATAGCCCCTCATGAGGGAGGTCATTTCAGGGGCATGAACAAGATAGAGAGCCAAAGATGGAGTCGGTGTTGTCAGCACTGCTACGGAGACGAAATTAGCATCAATAATGGCCTCATATTAAATAATAGATGTTTTGTAAAATACCTTACATTTCCCAACTCCCATACTTTTAAGACCTCACAAACACAGAGAATCACTTCTTAAATTGGTTGCTCGGTGTACCTTCTTTGTGTACGATTGGATTCATCCCTTTCCTCCTCATTCTCTCAGTGCAAATTATACCATTCTTTCCTACTGTTCAGGCTCTCAGAGGAGGATAGGACACATTTGTCTGTCTTGTCTACCCTTAAGCTTCCATGGTCTGTTGCTGATCTACTTGAACGGAGGAATTAAATAAATTATAAGGGAGGCAGAACTATGTTGTGGATAAGAGTCAGAAGGTTTGGGTTTATATCTTGATTTTGGCTGTATCAGCTGTGAGATCTTGACAAAATTACTGCATCTCTCTGATCCTCAGTCTCATCCATTAAATGGGGGTTATCCAGGGCTACTGTCTGGATTGAATGTTAAAGCAGTGTGCGGCACCAAACACTATGGGCATTTCTATCACTGTTAATTATACTTGTTTAATACAGAATTGTTTAATACATAATTTTGTTCAAGTGTTTTGAAGGAACTGAGAGGTCAATTAAGAATAATTCAGTGACTAGTAACTCAGAGTGCTGCCCTTACAAAACTTTCAATTCATCTGTGCACGGTTTCTAGTAGAAACTACACACCCATTAAAAACTATTTAATATCACCTAAGAGAACACATATAAATATGGCTGATGCAAATTTGGCCACTCTTTTAAATAGTTGAATATATTTTAAAGGATTTATAAAAAAACAGGATTTATAAAAAAAGGATTTATAAAAATAATTTTCAGTGATTGAAAAATGGCCCTCTGATTTTCGAGCATGAATCAAGAAAATTTTTACTATAAAGTGAGAAACTAGATAATAAAGGATCTCTTAGAGAGGGGCAGGGCACAAAAACTAATGATGTAATATATGGTGATTAACATAACAATAAAAAAATTAAAAAAATTAAAAAGAGAGGGGCAGGGCAGATGGATTAAGCAATCCAGGCCAGATGCTAAAACTGGTAACACTTTACCAGTTACCAGTAACTTACAATGGTAAGACTTCTACATCCCTATGATATATATATACATATATATATATGCACATACCTCTAAGTCTCAAAATTATCTGCAAATATAATGACAGTATATGAAAATAGGTATACAAAGAGCAGTTTTAAAAACAACAAAGCTCTGGCTTTGTTGTCATATTAACAATAGCCCCTGTTTACATCAGGTTGACATATATAACTGTGTAATTAAAGCCAGATGTATTGTGTTTAAAAAGTTAACTCTAAAATATAAATATATAATATAAAATTTATATTTTCCTATTCTCTTCTCATTTTGATGTTATAAATTTAAAAAAAAAAGTGAAACTCTGAATACTGGTAATCCAAATACTTCTAATTATCAAATACATACTGAAAAAAATTCTTTCTCTGACACTAACACACACAAAATGTTACAGGTCTAATGAAAACAATCTATGTAGTTAATTTTTCAGGCTTCACTGAAAAGATTGTGAGGAGGCCGATTTTGGTTAACAACCTTGAACTATAATAAGGTTACTTTAATTTTAGAACCTCTGACTTAGTAGGAAGTAATATGGCATTCAGAGATTCATCCATATAGCCCCAAAATAGCACTTCTTTTATGGCTTCCTGAGGTGCCCTAAGCCTTTAATGACAGATGACTTTCTAAAATAACTAATACCTTCAGTTTCAAAATAAAAATGACAACAACTTGCTGGCATCGCCCCATCAAAAGTACAATGTTCCAAAATTACATAAAGAGAAGCCCAAATTAAGCTATTAGTCCCTGGTGAAAATTTAATGAAGCTGGCATAGGAAACACTTATTTTAGAAGCACAATTTTTGACTTAATAATTTGTTATTCCTAAGATCTGTAATTATTTGAACAATTTTTGTAAAAGAGCCATTTCCGTGAGAAGACGCTGAGATTAGACAAAGCCATGAGTGTTTTCTCATCAGCAGGAGCGAGAGAGGTTTCTGTTCTCCAAAAGAGAAGGAAAACAGGCAAGCACACTCACCCATACCCTGTGAATAAGCACACTTATTCACAGCCATGGGGAAGATTAGACCATTGGTCTGGAGTTGAATTTTGTGTACATCATGACATAAGGGAGGGTAAATTAAGAAAATGTTTGGTTAATTTTAGCCTTGTAAGTTAAACACACACACACACACACACACACACACACACACACACACAACGTTAGATATTGATTTTCCTGACCTAAACTAAGAGGCATAATCACAATGCCATGTCAAATTTCTTTTATGAAGATATCTATCAATGCTGGTCCTATAAGGCCATCTCTGGTTAGCTATTTTGATCATTAAGGTGGAAAAAGACACCAGAGCCCATTGAGATGGAGGAAGGTAGAGGTGTACGTTTTCTAATGAAATGCTGGACCATTCAAATAGATTTCTGTTAAACTGCTGGGTCGGAACAATATTTCAGTCCATGTTCATTATGGTAGCAAACACACAGCTGCTCTCCTGACCACAGACATGTACAGACACTGCAGGGCAGGAGATGGATGGTCCAATATAAGAAAACAGATTTAAATCCATGTAAAACCCATTTGTGAGTGCTTTGAAAATACACCGCTTCACCTGGGTACATTTTTATTGTTTACACCAACTATTCTTCTGTATCTTTGGTCTAACCCATTTGGTTTTTCATTCAGTTATGCACAAATCTGTTTGACCACCCACCTTGGGTCACGTATGATGCTAGATGCTGAGCATACAGAAGTGAATGAGACAGACGAGGCCCTTGTCCCTTAGAGAAAGATAAACATACAAACACATTAATGAACTCATCCAGGTTATTATCATTTCTGTAAAGGAAATAGAGTTCTTAGAGAGTAGTTGGGGAAACTCCTTTAGGGATGTTTGGGAAAGTTCTCCAAGGGTGTGCCAATGTTGGAGTAAGTACTTCAAAGAGGGTGGGATTAAGTGAAGAACAACTAACCAGCTTTCTGGGATAAGTAAGTAATATTGGCCTGAGATGGAAAGCATCTTGGTAACAATGAAGACATCAAAGGAGGTGAGTGTATCTGGGAAGTTGTAAGCGTGAGAGAAAACGGTGGTGAGTCCTAGAGAGGGATTCAGAATTCAAACCCCAAGGGCCAGAGAAGCCAAATTAAGGCGTTTGTATTATTACTAGCATTTATTATAGAGTTACAATGATATATGATATATGACTATGACAGTATTCTGCTTTGAGTAAGCAAATAGTTCATTTTAATTTTTTAAACATTTTAAAGTTATCTTTCCTTAAGTAGTTGCAAAATAGAGTTGTTTGATCCAAATTTGTTTTATTTTTAATAAATTCCAAAATAAAATTACTATGTAAACCTCAGAAAAAATGCTCGTAAGGAAAATTTAGGAGAACTTTGGAATTCTTGAGGAATGTGTTCTGGTGGTTCTTCGAGAAGGAGAGACTAGTTGGTAGCAGGGGAGGACAAGGTTGATAAAGCTGTAAGATTTGACAGAGTGGAGCATGCACTTACACTTTGTGCCCTATTCCTTTCCTTCTCTAGAACTGGGGAGAAGTTTGGCATAAAGTGGTAGGAAAATAGTGTGAAAAAGTACCACAGGAGTAATGGAAGTGATCAGTATTTCACATTTCACAGTCCAGAGTCACAGAGAGATGAGCATAGTTTGATTAGAGCTTTTAAAACAATGGGTATTCTGTTTTGAAAGATCCTTACAGTTGCTCTTAGGGATATTTGTGACGAAAAGGAAATTGTTAACTATGTAGAATATTCGGAGAGTAAACTCTATACCACCCCCTACAGCACATGTACTCAGACACACACTCTATCTATCACACATTCTATCTATCACACTCTCTATCGCTGCATAGTATACGTGGACTCAGGCAGTTCTTGGTAAAGTGCAGACATACCTGGGCAGATAACACTTCACTGCAAGCAGCAATGCCCCTGGGGCAGGAAAGGATATGAGCTCCTCACTGGAATGAGGGTGTGGAGGGTGCCTAGTGAGTGCATTGACCCTGACCCATTAAAATTTCAAAACAGGGACTGAAGAGTTAGAGGACATGCGTACTTATGTTTTCCTATAGGTACTAAAGAAAAAGTGGGGCCGGGAATATGATTTCAGTTTGCTTACTGAGATTTTAATATAATATTATATATGTATTACAGATTTTAGTATGTATTATAATACCTGATTAGCTAGAGATATCAAAGTAGCTTTATGTAGTCTTTCCCATTGGCTGGGGCATCTTACTTAATCTCAGGAAGAACTCAGGAACAAAAGGTTGTCTATATTTGATGTATAAATCATTTTCTCTTTCAGTATATTAGGAAATTACTCCAACATTGTTTTTCCTAGAAAAGAATCTCATTTTCTTGTATATTTGATTTCTTGAAGCATGGTGAATATACATGTCTAAGAGAATATTTTCTACTCTCATAATTGCATTAAAAGGTAATGTTTGAAAATAAATTGAATAGTTGAGGTAAAGTATGTAGTCTTTTCTAATAACAGGTTTTTGAAAAAACAATGTCCGTTTGGCTTCAAGATTGAAAATAATTTTACATTAGCAGCATAACTTCTAGTGTGATTTGCTGGAATGTTTGATTAGCAGGAAGTATTAGTTTACTAGATTCGTATTTATGGAATGGTATGTCAGTATTTACATTAGCAATAAATGATGCCAATCACTTCCATTACTCCTATGTTACTTCCTCACACTGTTTTTCTACCACTTTGTGACAAACTTTTCCCCACTTCTAGAATAATCTGAAACAACATGACTGGTATTGTGTTCTTACCTCAATGATGGAAAGAAAATGACTTAGTGCAGTTGTCTTCATCTGGCATATGCATAGCCCTAGGGATACACAAAGTTTCCCCAGGTGCTAAACAAGCTCGCAGATATTTTAAGAAACTCAAATTCCAGATCCTAAACTTCCATGTGAATCTTTGTCCTAAATTTGATCTGTCTGTGAACATTCCTGAGGCAAGAGGGTTATCCTTTCCCCTTTCGCTTTTTACAGTTGTCCTTCTCCCACTTGAATTGCCCTCCTTAGAACTTTCCTTCTCATTCATCTTGAATCTTACTATGATTCATTGTTCCAAGGAAGAAAAATCTCTGACATACAAACAAAGGAACATTTCAACATACTGGTGTTGGTTTTTAGAAAGTGAATTACTCTAAAGACGGTTTAAAAACGCTTCTGCAATGTAAGTGACCAATTATTTGCTTTCAACAAACTTGAAAGAGAATCCAAACAAATTCCCCACTGACAGATCATTAGAAATATTTATGATGTATCACCATGTGATTCTGGCATATAATTCTGAAGGAATTCAAAGAATTGAAGAATACTGCTCTAACAAAAATCCTTTTATTCCCATGTATTTAATTTATATGAATGCATTTCTCAGCATTTGCCTTCTCCTTCAAACAAAATTGAAAATGCAAAATAGGAATGAAATTGGTTCTGAACCCATCCATCTCAGTTTAAGAAGAAACCCACTTATGTCAAAATCACTTGCAGTAAAAATTATACTTTATGTTGAATACTACCCTATTAAAACTTATTTTCCATTTATGTTATTTTGATTAATTACATACTTTTATTACTGTAAATGTAACTTAATCCTGAAAATATATTTTAACACTTGGGTCGTTATGGTCACAGCAAATACCCCTGCTACCTCGAAAGTCTTAAATGCCAATTTACATATATATTTTTGATGTAGCAAAATATGCTAAGATGATCGGTAAAAGACTTTAAAGCATAGGTTTGTATTACATGAAGGTATAACTACAGAGAATTTGGAATGACATAGCAATTCAAAAAGATAAAGAAATCATGTAAAATTTTCAACTGTTTAAAGAGCTTGTTTATGTATCATTTAAAGGGACCATGTCACCAACTGTGAAGGCAGTGGGAGCCCGCCATATTTGAAAGAGTAATATAGTGGTTGATTTTGAATATTTATAATATACCAAAGCCATATCCTTTGCAATGATTTAAAATAATTATGAAAAAGCTTAGAGGGAAGTCAACTTAAAAATATGTATGACAATAACAAGTTTTTCAAAACTCCTTGGAGAATGTGAGCAAACTTTTCTGTGAAAGCAATGACCTACTGGATAAAACCCATGAAACCTTCTTTAAAAGAATAATCATCTTGCAGAAACAGTTTTCACTAGAAGGCAGGTTTTTGCAGCCAGGAGCCAAGACCTCTCAATGGCTGGCAAAGCCTGTACCATGTCCCCAATTCTCCTTTTCCTACTATTCTTCCCCTTGATCACTTCTTTAGTGATACTGTGCTTCTTCTTTTCCTCTGACAGCCGAGACAAGACCCTGTGTCTGACATTTGCACTGCTTACTCCCTTTACCTGAAATGCTTTCCCCAGATGTCTTCCTGTCTTGCTCTGTCCTCCCGGCCATTGTCATCTGCTCATTGAGGACTACCCCTGTCTCCTACATAAAAGTGCACCTACCTCAATATGAACTCTCCCCTGTTTTATTTGGCACACAGTACTTTCAACATACAACGTCATTGAATTATTTGTTAAGCTTTTAATCTCTACCCCTTCTAGAACGCAAGCCCCAAGAAAGCAGGGCTTTTATCTTTTCTCTTTTTCTCACTGCTTTATCTTCAGCACCTAAAACAGTACCTGGAACTCGGGTAGGCATTCAGTAAAAGATGTATGGAAGGATATGCAAGCTGTTTCTCAGGTTCATGGCCTGTATATCAAAGGCTTCCTTAGAAAGAAACGACAAAACCTCTTATAAATTTAATTTTCAAGACATTTTCTTGTCACTGTCAGATAATGGGAGTCTATCATAATGAATTGAGGAACCAAGAAATTAAGCCATCTTTATTCCTTATTAGTCATTTATTATAGATACAACTTAGCTTCGCTATTAATAAGAACATAAAGAAACATTCACTTCTGTAGTCATTCTGTCAGTTAGTTAACTTAAAAATATTTATTCAGCATCTGTTGGCTACTGTGCTATTGGTGCAAAGGTAATAGGAACCTCTCCCATCCCCCAGGATAGCAGTCTGGTAAAATGGAGCACTTCATATTTTTCAAATGCATATTTCTTCAAAATGATTTTTAATTAAAAAAAAAACCCACAATCATCTACAAATTCAACGTATTCCCCACTGGGAATTTCGTGGAATTTGATGAGGTAATCATACAGTGACATGGAAGAACAAAAGGCCAAGCATAACCAATATATTCTGGAAGCGAAGGAAGAATCTGTATCAAAAAGCCCTATATCTAATATTAGGGCTTATTATAAAGCTGCGGTAATTCAAAGTTTGATATTGGCAAAGGGGTAGACAAATATAATAATGAAACACAATGGATACCCCTGAATATATAGAATCTTGAAATCTGACAGAAATGGCATTACAGATTAATGAAGAGGATAGATCATTCAGTACATGGCTGGATTATTAAAAATACTGTTTAAAATGTTCCTCTGATTATGAAAAAAAAAAAGAAGTCTCTACGTTTCAACCCAAACAAAGACATTCTATATGGCCTAAAGACCCAAACTTAAAAGCAAAAATTCGGTAATATTTAGAAGAAAATTTAAGAGACTATATTTTTAATTTTATGGCATGCAAAAGATTTCTTTAAAAAAAGACTACAGAAAATCAGTAACATAAAAGACTGACTTAATTTACCATAGGTATTTAAATAGATATAAAAGATAAACACAGAATGGAAAGATATACTTGCCTCATATATAAGGAATCAAAGATTATTTTTGATAATATATAAATATCAATAAAAATTACACCCTAATCAATAAATGGATAAAGCATAAATTGAGAGACTGATTCAAAGGACCAATAAACAAATGAAAAATGTTTATGCTCAGAAATAAATATGAATTATTCAAATTAAACCAAAAAAAACCAAAACCAAAATATTTCATATTCATTAAATTGTCAATTTAAATGTGTGATAATGTCAAGTGTTGGAAAGAATATGGAGTAAATCTCATGTAATGTTGATTGGAAGACAGATTGGTCAAATAATTGAGAAGGGCAATTTGGAATAGGTAGTAAGTTAAAATCTTCAAATGCTTTGACTTAGCAACTTATTAGTATATACCTGGGAGAGACTCTTGCATCGGTGCACAAGGAACCATATATAGGCAAGCTTATTATGGCTTCTTCATACAAATGATATGTTAGAAGTAACCAATCACTGAAAGACTGAATGAATGGTGTCTTATTTTCACGTGGAACACCTTAAAGCAGCTAAATAAATGAATTCGATCCCTATGTGTTGAAATTATTAAATCACTGGGGAAAAAAAAAGCAAGTCAGAGAAACAAGGACAGCATGATGCCTTTTATAAAGTGTCTAAAACATGCAATTCAATGCTATGTTGCTTATGGTTACATAGATATGTAATAAAGACAGATGGATGAAAATTACCACCAATTGCTCCCAGTTCCAGAAGTTCAAAAATGCCAAATCCAAAGCATGTTTTATATATTTGCATTTTCTGGGTAGCTCTTATCAAGTTATCGTAATAATTCAAAAGGCATAAACAGCCACTTCTCCCTTGGAAATTCTTCCCATAGCATGGTTCTGGTTAACATCTGTCAATGTACCCCCGTTGCTCCAGTCTATCTGCCTGTCCCAGACTGCTTCTTTGGATACCAGAGCTGTGAGTTGCAGTAGTCCCCTCACTTGGAGGCCCACCAGGCCCTTAACCCTAACCTGTAAAGGACTGACCTCACCTTTCCTCCCAGTCCCTGCTCCCTGCTACCTCGGGTTCCCTTCTCAGACAATGGCTCAGCCATCTAACACATTACTGGAGGCCAAAGAGAACATGATCCTTACCTCCTGCCCCTTCCTCCGTCCCCACATCTAATCCACAAAGTACTCTCGACCCCACTCGTCAGATACTTATGTCAACCCTTCCTTCTCCCTCCATTCCAAATGTGAACCATGCCCAGGCCCCCTTGTCTTCGGGCCAAATTATCACCACATTCTCCTAACTACTCATCTACTCACGGCGAGGCAGCTGAAAGGCAAAATATAACTGCGTACATTGCAAATGCAGTGCTTCTCACATGCAAATCTGCCTTTGATATCCTCCCAGCCTAAAATCTTAAACAGTGCCCACTGGTCCTTCGGATAAAGGTCTGACTTCTCAGTAGGGTTATGGGGTCCTTTATGTTTGCCCCCTTCCTTCTCTCCCCATTTCTCACTGCTCTTTCCTCTTCTATTCAGCACTCCAGCTGAAGTGAACTTCTTTTATTCCTTGTTCATCTGATCCTTACTTGCTCACCTTCCAGCCTATCCAGCTAACTTTGCCCACTGTTTATGGCTCACTCTGTATATTGTTCCTTCTAAGCCCCAGGCCTAATTCACACACCTCCCTTCCGTTCTGTTCACAGCCCCCCCGCCCCCACATGAGTGTACAGGTTATGCACTGGATAACTCCAGGGGGCACTATTCACACCACGGTCTATGTGAATGGTGTTTCCAGACTTGTGCAATGTGGTAGCCATGTCTATAATGTCCCTATCCAGTGCTAAGCACACTGTAATGTACTTGTCTGCAGAGTTGTCCTCCTCACTGTCTCACTGAGTAGACAAGAGACATCACATCTGAGACCAATACATAATAAATACATTAAAAACAAAACATTTAAAAATACTGACTCTTCACCTTTGTACGAGGCCATATAAGCACACACCTTCTACCTAACACACCAGGGTATTATCTGATGGGAAGAAGCAAAGAAAGGGCAGGCCATTTAAGAAATTGCGTATTTTTATCCAAGAGAGGATTAATCTTTCCTGACAGATAATAAAATACCAAGCAATGGAATGTAAGCTCCACAATAGCAGAGTTTGTTTTGTTTTGTTTTGTTTTCTCATTTGATCCATTGCTGACTCCCCTGCCCCTCGAAGAGTGTCTCACACAGAGTAGTCCCCGAAAAAAGTTTTCTGATGGAAGAAGGAGTCAGGTTGTTCTAGGATTATTGCACTGGACTCTCCTGAAACTGAACTGAGAGCCCACGAAGAAGGCTAGAATGGAGCTAGACAAGCATTCATATGGCTGCATTGTGTTCAGTTAGTGGCTCTACCTGTAGCAGGTTAAGAAACTGCAGTTCATTAGCATCAGGCAGTTTCCTGAGGTTCTTTAGATCATTTGGGGAGCAGGCAGGGAAAAGAAGAAAAATAAACAATGGGGAGTAGAATCACAAAAAAGGTAAACTCGCCCTATGGACGGACTGATTTTTTTTTTTAATAAGTAACATTTATATAACATTTTATAGACTCTCAGAACTTCTACATACATTATCTCCTCTGCTATGCACCAGGGAAGGTGGAGACTGAGCGGTCATTTCCTTCCTGTCAAGATAAGACAGACTCTCTCTACTCTAAATAGAGTTCCTGTCAAAGTTTCTTTTGCAACTTAAAGGTCACAAATTAAAAGCTAATTGTCAGGAGCCGTTTGTTATCTCTCAATTATGTTTATTTTAAAGGAAGTTTTCTGTCAGAGCAGAAAAAGAAAAACAAAGAAACTTCTAGAACTAGGTAGGTAAAGTTTCATAAACTTTCTTCCACATAATCCTACAATTCCATGAAATTGCGTTGAGATTCATGGATGTATTAACCAAGAAGAGTTACCTTTAGCTATTTTAGTGACAATTATGATTACTTTCATATTTCCTAATTCAAAATACCACTGAATCTAGTCTTTCCCCTTTTCCCACTTGAAACTACATATTTAAATTCAATCGATGGTGATGCATTTGTTCCCGAGTGCAACTGAAATCGAAACTGAAAAGGTAACAGAATAATATAACTTTTTCGTTAACTTTCTATTTTTAAATGTGTTTAAATGATGTAACTTTAAACATTTGAAAAGTCCTGGGTTAGTTTTTTCCTTTACTGCCACCCACATTAGTATGTGTCAGTTAATGTTAAATGGAGTCCTTTTTAACGAGTAGATTTTGAAGAATGGATTTCTTTTAAGTGGAGTACACTGTATCTAAAAGTTCAGTGATGGATTACATGTTTGGGGAAATATGATCTTATTTGTTATGCTATAATTTAGCTCACATTCAATAATAATTCACTCAGTGTATTTGATCCTGGCATAATTTGAAGACATAAATGAGATAAATATGTTTCAATGCCAATTTAAACCAATCCTATCGATATTTATCTGCTGCCTCTGGTAAAATGTATCTTGTGACTGGATGATAGAACGTCACAGTATCAGACTAGTTTTTATTGGCTTTTTAACTGTGCTATCCCAGACCAACTGGTGCCTTACATAAAGAATCATTTCTCAGAGCACCCCCTGTAGCACATCCATTCTTGATGAGATTGGGCAATGCAGCCATTTCCTGCGGACACAAGTTGATGTATTCCTAACTATTGTCCATAACTGTGGTAAATGAAAATGTTTATTTTTCCTAGCCTTCATTAAAAAAAATGCATAATACTGAAGTACACACTCATATCCTTAATTCATTTACTTCTATGGTACATTGCAATAAAGTAATTTCTAAAGTTTCCCAGCTATAACCCCAGCTGTTTTCACTGACAGAGAGCTTTAAACTGAATATGGTGTCTGATCTGCAATTTCTATATTATTAGTGCATCTCCCTGAAAGGTTCATTTTGCCATCAGTGTAACTAAAGCTCAAATTAACTATCTCCCAGCTGAATGGGTTTCAGTTATTGAAGGAAGAAGACAAGTGCTTACAGGAAGTTGCTATCACACAGCTGCTATTCTTGCTGACCTCAAGAGGGGTAACGGATTTGCTCATAACTCAAAAGCCGTCCTCGCACCAAAAGACCATCGTTCTAGCTCTCAACAGAGCCCTCCTCCCAGCTTCTCTCATGAGTACAAATACTTTCAGAGAAGCAGGGAAGCCTGGCATCCAGCCCCTGGAGTTGAGAATGAGAAGCTGCAGGAGCTACAGAGATGAACCTTGCCTCCGGCACTGGGTGAGCAGCCAGGAGAAAGTACAGGGAAGAACAGAAGACAAAGCCTTTGACCTCTTAACATTTCAGTTGCTTTCTGTTCCCCAAACCTACTACACACATGGGAGGTATACTTCTGTTGTTATTGTTGATTTTTGCCTGTTTTACTTATAGCTGCAACTCTTTGCTAGGGAAGAAAGAAGAGGAAAAGAACTTAATAGATAAGGAATAAAGAAACTAGCCAAAAATGGTCCATTGAAAAATTTTTAAAAAGTGGTGGAAGTCCAAATATAAATCCTCCAAAGCAAAAATGGAAAATGTAAATCTGTGTGTTCTGGGAAAAGCAAGTTTTCCAAAGCTACATGATAAGAAAAAGTCAGTAGTATTTCTTCTACAGGACTTCCTAATGTTACATCATCATCATTAAATAGTATTGTTATATCTTAAAAGTGCTTGACACTATGCTAATAATTAGATTGTGTTGAAGGTCAGGCATGGAAGATTCCTTCTATCAAAATTACTGTATTGACTTCTCATTAACATAATTTTGGAAAGAATCTGTAGTTATCAAGTGATAAATAAGCTCCATCAATAAACGTGTGTTTGGGGAGGAAAACCGGAGAAATTAACAGGGATATAAATGTTCAAAAATATGACTATCCACTGGTTTTTAATAATAATAATAATAATTACCTTTTAAGTATTCTATTATTACCTTTCAAATGTATTCTTGACTTTTTGTTTGTAGAATAACTCTTTCAGGAAATTATTATTATTGCTTCTACCCAGGGAAGGAAACAAAATACAGGCTCTATTATCTATTTAGTTAGTGGGAGTTTTTATAATTATATAGCATTACTCATGGTACTGTAAAAATGGGGCAAAGCCAGAATTTCATCCAAGTTTTGCTGAATTCTAAACCCACGTTTCTTCCATGTCACTCTGTTACCCTTCTGCTTTAATTCATGTAAGACTGTGCCAACTGCATACTGAATGACACACAGATTTAGTATAATTGTTTTTAGAGTGATTTTTTAAAACTAATCAACTCTTAGGAACATTTATTTCATACTTTTCCCTCTATCTTCTCCTCTCACTTTTTTTTTTTAACCAAAACATACTTTAACGAAGAAGTCCACCAAGCTTGAAGTAACCATAAACTCTAGAAATATAGAAGACAATACTTTCAAAATATCAGGCTATATTGACGATGTATGTCTCTAGTGATAAATTTCATGTCATTTTCTATTATTTCTCCTGTCAGTATAAATTCATTCTCTATAGAATGTCAAGCTCTATCAGCATATGGAAATTTACTTTGAAATATAATTTGTCCTATGATATTTGATAATTGAACACCCTTCTAGCAATTTCAAAAAATACTCATTGAATCAAATTGGGTTGTTACTCTTTCTAAAAAAAACTTTATCTATAGCTGTGGTAAGTAAGTAAGCGCTACATGTTCTCTAAACATGACTTACAAATAATCAACAATTGCATTTCTTATAAAAATATAAAGCACCCAATCTGTCATTATCTGTCCTTCCCAAAAAGAAAAGAAAACTAGATTCTTTCCTAATTTTTCATTTGAAGTAATGACACTGTGGTTGGTTCAAACTTTCTACCAGTAGTTTCCTTCTTTCTACTGTGAGAAATACATCCCCAATTAGATTTTAATTTATTTTAATGATTATAATGAATGGCGATCAATTGAATTTAATTAGTAAGAAGATTAGAAAATATTCAGGAAATATTATTTTATAGAAAAACTCATATTTTCTTCTTAGTATTTAAAAACATTGAAAGAAGCGACTAGTAAAACAGTCAAATATTCCTGAAAATCCACAGAAGCATTGAAATACACTGCACATGGATAAATATATATAAATATCAATCACATCTTTTGTATAAAAATTCTTAATAAAATCAAAAGACATTATTGTCTTGATAATACAGATTGGTGAAAACTCAACCACACAGGGTAAATATTTTGTGCAAGTTCCAAAAATATGTATGAGAAGAAAAAACTGGGGTAAAACTTAACAGTAAAATTCAAAACTCCTCACTTTACCTCGATGTTCATACCATTAGACCACCTAAAAAAGGTGCTAACATTGATCCTGCAAAAAGAATTAGGCTGTTTGAAGTCTTTCATTGTTTCTTTGGGATGAAAAATGATAGCAGAAAAGCCAAATTAAATGTGACAGAAAGTTGGTAATGTGCTCATTACCATTTTTCTGACAGTGATTTATTCTTGAATCTGTAATACAAAAATATGAGGTTTTTTTCCAGAATTAAAAGCAAAAGTGTCTGAGACAGAAAATACTTGCATTTACTTCTCTAATTAACAAGAAAAAAATAAACATAGCAACTGGGAAATGAGCATGCTAAAACAACACTACTATCCAAATACTACTATTCAACCCATTTTCAAGATCCAGGCCAGAATACTTTCAAATACTTATGTTGGTGTTACTCCCAATTTGGAAATACATGGTATTGTTTTAAAAACAGAGTACTTCTGGGGCACCTGGGTGGCTCAGTCGGTTAAGCATCTGCCTTCAGCTCAGGTCATGATCCTGGGTCCTGGGATCAAGCCCCACATTGGGCTCCCTGCTCAGTGGGGAGCCTGCTTCTCCTTCTCCCTCTGCCAGTCCCCCTGTTTGTGCTCTCTCTCTCTGTCAAATAAGTCTTAAAAAAATAATAAAAAACAGTTTTTCTAAACACATTTTATAATTAAAAAATAAGTCTGGCTAGATTCAAAATCATTTCTTCTAAACTCATTGTCTAAGAGCAGTTATTTGACTTTTTGTCTCCACATAGATGGTAGTTGGATGAGGGAAGTAGTATATTATGTAACTGATTATACTAGAATCTATGGCATAAGGAAAGAATATTTGAAAATGTCTTTCTCCCTAAGGGAGCTAATAACTCCCTTCAGAAGAATCAAAATTTATCAAGAGGAAAGCGATTCTTAAAGAAATGTGCCGGCTTGAAGGATTCACTAATTTAATATTTATATGTTGATTGCCAATATATCTGCCAGGATCATGCTAGAAAAAAGAAAGAGAAGACATTGTTCCTACTCACCAATGGCTTACAATTCAGTGGGGAGAGAAGATGTGTACACAAATAAATGGGATACAAGACAGTAGAAATTGTCATAAAGCTTCCAAAGAAAAGCATCCGAGGAACTCACTGAAGGTCACTTGCAGCTGCAGCAATTAGGAGAGCTCCCTGTGGGTGTCAAAGCCAAAAGGCAATGTGGTCTTTGTGCAGGCAGATCTACAGGAGCAGAACAATGGGCTGAGGATACTGTGTAGAGCATCAGCAGATGCACATGAGATGCAGAATATGTAAAACAAGATCACCTCCAAGTGAGGTTGCAGGACAAATAACAGGGTGGTGATGCACTGGATCACTTAGCAGAAAGAAAAATCTGGATTTTGATAAGGCTTTAATATGGTACCAAATGTAATGTTCGTAGCAGAGCATCGAGAATAATTGCGATATTCTAAAAGGGAAGTGAGGGTGTATTCCATTCATCGCTAGTCCGAAATATCATTTGCCATTGCTGAAGTGGTCCCCGATCTGAAAATGTTTGAGAATCACCACTGTAGAAAATCAATTCAGAATCGTTTATGAATATAATTTGTTGCACAAAATCAGTAAAAATGTAAAGTTCCTAAATTAGGCTGATTTTGCTCTTTCCATTACAATGGCATATGAGCATCATGTTTCTTAATTACATCTATTTCTAGGGATATGCACGGGTCTGGGTAGTTTTGGGCCAAGATGAAAAAAGCAAACTGCCCCCATTCAAATCAGTGAGTTCACTTGGAAATTTGTAATACCATCAAGTGCAATTCAAAAAGAATATCCTTAAACAGCACACCATGCGTAGGGAGCGACGTGTATGATGGTGCACGTTTCCACCCTGGACGGATTTGCCGCCACTGAGCCCTGCAAGCCCCAACCCTCCTGCTTGAAGCAATATGCCACGATGCAAATACAAAGAAATGAGGTGGCATCGGACTCCTCACTTTCTTCTTATCCATTTGCTTTTGTAGATATATTAATAAATAGAGAAGAAACCTTTGGGGAAAAATCATTAAGCTAAACCCTCACTGATTTCCTTCCCAGCTGCAGAAATGTCTCAACACCGAATTATTCCATTCTAATTAGGTTTTTACCTCATTATTAAAGATAAACTGTAGAAAAATGTTTTATGTGCTAAAAGATACACTAACATTTAAAATACTTTACAACTCCACAGCGTAAAAATCTGAATGTGCTCTTTTTTTTTTTTAAAGTTAAAGATTTTATTTATTTATTTGAGAGACAGAGAGAATGAGAGAGAAAGCACATGAGATAGGGGGAGGGTCAGAGGGAGAAGCAGACTCCCTGCTGAGCAGGGAGCCCGATGCGGGACTCGATCCAGGGACTCCAGGATCATGACCTGAGCCGAAGGCAGTCGCTTAACCAACTGAGCCACCCAGGCGCCCTGAATGTGCTCTTTATAATTACGTTTTCACTTTCATGAATTTATAAATAGGTTGGCACCTATGAAGTGCATTTATTGAGTCCTGAGCCAGTGCTTTACACACACTGTCACTAGAACAACACTGCATGCTAGGTTTGCTTGCTTGTTTACTTTTTTAAAGATTTTATTTATTTATTAGAGAGACAGAGTGCACGTACGAGAGAGAGAGAGAGAGAGAGAGAAGCAGACTCCCCGCCAAGTAGGGAGCCCGATGCGGGACTCTATCCCAGGACCCCGGGATCATGACCTGAGTCAAAGGCAGACACTTAACCGACTGAGCCATCCAGGTGCCCCCCCTTTTTTTTATTTAAAATCTGTTTTTATTACTGATCATCTCCAAGTTGGAACACATCATGAACACATTAACGTATTTTTATGTTTAGTGTTCTGTGTAAATATGAAATCAAATCCAGGAAATCTGTAATTGTGATGGTGACATGATTTATAGATAAATGGTCTCATGAAAGAACGTAAGAGCTGATGTGATGGGACATACCAGATGTTTCTAACTTGTTCTACAGATGAGGAAACTAAATCCAGTGAGGCACAGTCATTTGCCCAAGATTATAATGCTGGCACGGGGCAAAGCTAAGATCATAAAGGTCTCTAGCTATAAAATGTGAGCTTTTTTCATGTTATTTTCAAGGCACTGTTGATTGAATTCTTTTTTTAAAAAAAGATTTTATTTATTTATTTGACAGAGAGAGAGACAAAGCAAGAGAGGGAACACAAGCAGGGGGAGCAGCAGGCAGAGGGAGAAGCAGGCTCCCTGCCAAGCAAGGAGTCCGATGCGGGACTAGATCCTAGGACCCCAGGATCATGACCTGAGTCAAAGACAGATGCTTAACAACTGAGCCACCCAGGCGCCCCTGTTAATTGAATTCGTAATATGTGCCAGGTGTAAGACTTCCCATGCTGATTTCATCTAGTCCTCATAAAAAGCCTATCTGGTACATCATACTATGAAACTTGTTCTACACAAGTAGAAACCAAGGCAGAAAAAGGCTCACTAAAATTATCCACATTCATCTGCTGGTAAGCAGTGAGTTCAATAGAGCAAAGTTATAAATTTACTTTTCTAAATGAAATGTAAAACATTCATGAAATGTAATTTGTCTCCTGAATTAATTTAATGCAATGCCACTATTGTTATTATGATGTGTTCTTTTAATGCTTTGGGATCGAAGTATTACCATGCCCCAGGAGGCCCTTGGCCCTCAATGGATAATTTTCTTTGCATGTTATGCTGTATCTATTTTGAAAAATCCTCCTAAAGTCTATGGCTCACTGGAATAGATTTGAATGGAAAAAAAGCCTAGCAGAGGTCAATTATTAAACTAAGACAGGATAAATATAGTACAACATGTGCCTACTATTTGCTAACCTGCATGTGGTTTATAATTTCTCTACTCATTTTAAAATACAAAAATACTTAACCTTCACCCATTGTATCTGAAGGAAACTGAACAGATCTATTAATATGAAAATGCCTTATTTTGTTCAAAAACTATACAAGCTTAGCAATTACACAGTCCTTGATTAGTCGTTACTTGTAAGTCAGACACATTGATTATTATCTCTCCCCCCTCACGCTCTGACTCACTGAAAAGGAAGGAAAAATGTGCTGGGATGGGTTCTACTTTGCACTTTTCAATAAAATGTTGAAACTACATGTTTTAAGCCAGATACTGCATTTGTGCTGTCTTTCTTATCTACATGCAAAATACTTGCGTATTTGAAAAATTTTAAATATAATTGTTGACTCTGTGAGGTACAGTGTTAGCCCAGGGCCCAGTGAAGAAGACCCCCACTGGGACTGCCTTCTCTCTGTACAGCACTCTCCCCACAATTAGCAGTTACAGAGAAAGAAAGCCACCTTTATTCATGTCTGAGTGTGCTCAGCTTGATCTGGGCTTGGTGCTCTTGGTAACAGACATCTTACTAGCCATAGTAACTCAATATCTTATCTACAGGGTGACTTCTGTTTTTGACAGCTCAAAAGTATTTCTAGTCTTCAAGCTTGTTTCTAAAACCCCCCTCTTACATGCATACTACAGAGGATAGATTTTTCTTCAGATCAATGATGTTGCCCTGTACCTTCAACTTTCAGCTAGCATGGGAAAGAAGCAGCTAAGCTTATTCTACCTATATATGAAGCTCAGCCTTTCTGTGATTTTCACAGTATTGTAAAGCTAGTCAAAGTACTCAAGAAATAAAATTTTCAAATACTGATGATTAGAGAATCTCAGAAATGTAGAACCATGAGATCTCACATAGCTCATATAGACCAATTCCTTCATTTCTCAGGGAAAGAAACTCACTCCCAGGGAAGTGGAGTGGCTTTGCTTTCCCCACACCACAAATGAGGAGCAGGGTTGGGGCTGGAGCCCTGTATTCTGACTGAGTGTCCTCTCCCCAGATGCGCAATTCCTGCACCGTGTCAATATGGAAGAACATGTAGACCTAGCAGACACAACATTTTATTCCTTGTGACAGGTCTGGGAAAAGTGGTGATCACTGAGAGAGTGAGGCATGGGGGCCCTCTGGCCCCCCATTGTTGAGTCATGCCAGTGTAGGCCAGTCCATTTTGGGGATACACTTTTGTCTCTCCATTTAAGTCTTCCAATTTATATACTAAGTTGGCATTGCTTTTCTCAGGTGAAGAATTGACAGGAGAGCATTGGTATTTTTGTCCGTTTGTCCTTGTTCTAAAGTTTAGGCCATGCAGGGGTCATTCTGAATTTGAGCGGATATTAGAGTGAAATATGAGAGCAGGAGAACACTTTGCCGGATGAATCTGTATTTAATTAGGCAGTCAAGCCAATCTAATTCTGACATTTGACAGTTTAACTTTCTGATATTGAAAGGCAATTTGTGAGGTAAAGCATTTATTAAAAATAAGCATAAAGGCCAAACTAAGATGTTCACTTTTAAGGTGATGGACAGTAATATTGTGGTATCTAATCGCAATGGCATTATAATTATCATAATAATTGTACCAACTTTATCACCTTAACTTTACCCAATACTTAAAAAAAGATGCTGTAATAGAAAATTCCATAGATGATTTTAAATAAAAGGAAAGTATACCCCAAAATATCATCTTTTTAAGTTTGCCTAGAAAATTGCATAGGAAAAAAAATTTTTAAAGATTTATTTATTTATTTTAGAGAGAGAGTGAGCAGGGGAAGGGGCAGAGGGAGAGAGAGAATCTCAAGCCGACTCCCTGCTGAGTGCGGAGCCCCACGCAGAGCTCAATCTCACAACCCTAAGATCATGACCTGAGTGGATATCGAGAGTTGGATGCTTAACCAACTGAGCCACCTAGGCGCCCCTGCATAGGAAAAATTTTAAATATATAAATGAGTTCAAAGCAAACAAAATCCACTTATATAATTTTATAGTATTCATTCACTATATATATATGAATATTATATATATATATGAATATATATATGATTGCTTTAATATGCATTTAAGTCTGTTTGGTATTTCACCTTTCTATACCAGAATTTTTATACTAACATCTATGTTAATTATCGAAGGAATATAGAATGTCAAGCTCTATCAGCATATGGCAGGAAGGAAGCCAGTATCAATCTACCCAGCAGGAGATACTATTAGTTCCTTTTTGTGGATAGTTGTCAAATAAATGGAAATTAAAACAATGAAACATCATTTTATATCTATGAAATTCATAGAAAGTATCCTGGTTGGTATATGTTGAAGTTGTTATACTTCAGAATAGGTGGTTTAATTGTAAAGTCATTAAACTCTGAAATATTTTACACTGAGTCCTAAAATCTTTAGCGCTCTTTAACCAATAATATCATCCCCTTCCGTTTTGGCAAAAATGTATATATGAGATTCTTACTAAAAATTTTTTCTAATATCAAAACCCGGATATTTCTGTCTAACAATGTTGGAACTAGTTAAATTATGGCAAAGCAACTCTTGGCACATTATTTGGTCATTAAAAATATAATTAAAAAAAGCAAGTAGTAATATAAAAAGCATTTATGTTATAATATTATATTAAAAAATAGAATACGTTCTATTGTTAGAAGTTTGTTTCCTTTGTCATGGGGAAAACTGAAGGGAAAGACAGAAAATGAACACTATTGATTTATTCTATGTGGCCTTTTTTGCTCTCATTATATTGCTTAGTTTAGTTAACAACTTGGTGTCTCTGCTATCACAAACAAGATGTGAAATATGAAATAGAAGTTTGCATTTAAAAAAAAGAAACTATCAGGACCTTCTCTAGGAAATGAAACATTAAAGTACTCACTTCCAAAATCATGGAAAATAAGCATAAAGGCCAAACTAAGATGTTCACTTTTAAGGTGATGGACACCTATAAATGAATGAATCTCTATAAAAAGACAAATAACACAAGCAAAGTCATGACTATAAAAAGTACAAAATAAGCCACAGAATAAATGAGGCAATATTTTAATTTTTGTTAGAATGCCAGTGACATTTTCATAGGTGGACAATAATATTTAAATAGTTTCTAAACTGACACTTGCATATTCAGTTTGTATATGAAATTCATTTCTCATTTCTCTATCCTAAAGTCTTTTTAGAAAGACTTTGAGCTAAACCAACTGATTAATCTTTAGATTTCCATCCCCCCAGCATATATTATCACTTTTTGCTATCTTTAAACTATGATGAAATTATTGAAGTATTTAGAATAAAGCTTTAGAAAGCCTACAAATTAGCAATTCATGTTCTCATAGGAACAAATATTCAGTTACCCTTTTCAAGAAAGAAGTATTTAAAATTATTTTTTGCAATGAGGATTTAGGTAAAGTATTACTTAATGCTTATCACATTACAAATAGGGGTTAGTGTAACCCATTGCATTGATACCTTAGCTAGGTAGCTTTTGAAACTGATGTTAAATGAAAAACAGCATTCTAAGATCGCTTTTTAGTAAAAACCCCTTGTGATTTTTGTGGGATTTGAGAATAAAAGGAATCTGTGCATTACATTCAAGCCACAGGGGCAAGACTCCAAAGAAGAAATGACTGTAGATTAGGTTATGTAGGTATCTAGTCATAGAGGTCCTCAAACAAGTTCTCAGAGATTTCCTGGGCCTCAAGAGGTACAGAAGGGTCTCTGTGCCCCCAAGAGTGGCAGAGGAGAAATAAGGATAGCAACAGTCAGCCTTGAGGGAGCCATGATACTGAGAATGAATGACATTCTGCTGGTACATCTAATGACTGATAACTAAGTTCCAGATAAGCCCATGGATGCTTCTAAAGATGCTAATTTGAATAGATATCTTTTAGAGCCTAGTAGACATCTATTCTCTAGGTCCCAAAACACTCAAAACTGAGTAAGAACCCAGCAAAAATAGAGGAGATCCCTAAATTGGCCCAGATTAAATTGTTACCTTCACAGCACACAATAACTATTTGCTGAATGAATAAAGCCTGTAGATGCCCAGTCCTCCTTTGAGAAGCTAACTCAACTTTATTGTTAATTAGGGGGAAATTTCTGCAGAAAATCCATAATGTAGTACTTAAAAGAGGGGTGTCAGTTAGGCCTCCCTCTGGCTCTTGATTGCTGCTCAGGTCATGGTCTCAGGGTCCTGGGATCAAGCACCACATCAGGCTCCCCAGTCAGTGCGGAGTCTTCTTCTCCCTCTCCCTCTACCCCTTCCTCTCCCTCTCTCCCTCCCTCTGTTCACACACACTCTCTCTCTCAAATAAATAAATACTTAAATCTTTTTTTTTTAAAAAGAAAGATTAAAGCATCCCTTTTAGAGATTTACAAGGATAAGTGATCAGATCTTAAAAGCAAAGAGGCAATAAAAAATAAACAAAACCCTTTCAACAAAAACAGCAAAGAAAGGAAAAAGAAAAAAAGTCAAAAGTAAAGCAACCCATGGTAAAAAAAAAAAAAAAAAGGAAATGAAAAGATAAGAAAAGATGTGGACAAGTTCAGATAACATCTAACTTCTAACTATTCAGTATTATAAAATTATTTTAAAAATATTTCATGAAAAATGCCAAATTCAACATCATCTTCATTTTCAAGGAAGAATTTTTCCCTCCCAACCTCTCTACTTCAAACTCCATACCTTCAGTTAAAATATCTTATCATCAAAGAAGCATTAAGAGAATCACAGAATTTTTGAATTAGAATGGCTGCTAGAGTCATTCAATTCACTGTTTCCCAAGTTCCCAAGTTCCCAGCTTTCCAGGATCTCTCCTGAGAATTCTGATTTAGTGGGTTTGGAACAAGTCTGGGAACCGTTCCTTTGAAAAAGCCCAAGTACCCCAGGTGATCCTTATCAGGACAACATTTTGGAGAATATGGAAATTTTAGCCCAGATCCATTTCTTCAGAGAGGAAGAGAATGAATCCAAAGGTCATATGGCCAGTAAGTCAACCAAGATGTGCAGCGACATGCGACTTCTCTTTTTCCTAACTTCACAGTGGCTTTCCACAATGATCTCAGTAAGAGTTCTAGATAGTTTCCACAAAAAGACCAGACAATCATGGTAAAAAAAAATATGGAATAATATAAAGCACATAGATTTTTCATTTATAAAAATCTATATTAAGACATGTTCTACAACACAATTCACTGCTTTCATGCCTGTGTCATATCATCATGTCATAACAGTTATTGAGTTAAAACAGTATTTATATATGTGTATATATATTTTAATATATATTTAAGTATATTAAAATTTAAATATGTTATATTTAACATATAAATAACATATTTATAATATATAATTACATATATTATAATTTAAATTTATTTATTTATTTTTAAAGATTTTATTTGTTTATTAGAGAGAGAGAGTACAAGCAGGGGGACTGGCAGGCAGAGGGAGGGGGAGAAGCAGGCTCCCTCCTGAGCAGGGAGCCTGATGTGGGGCTCCATCCCAGGACCCTGAGATCATGACCTGAGCCAAAGGCAGATGCTTAACTGACTGAGCCACCCAGGTGCCCCTAAGTGTATTATATTTAAGAAAATATATATTTCAATACCAAGACATTTAGTTCAAAGTCAGACATCTGAGACCCTCAGCTCTTGGATCTCCTAATAGTTCCTGGGGATAACTACCTGTGGGAGAGGGAGGGAAGGTATAGGAAAAAACAGGTTGAGAGGTTGCAGAATAGAGATCCCTGTTATCCTGGTTTGCCACAAAGAGTTCCACTTTTATATATTTATATGTCAGTCTTGAGCACACAATTTTATATCAGTAGTTTTGTGACTGGAACCCATTAGAACTATTGCACTGCAGCTAGGTTAGCCACACAGAGTTAGGTATTTCAGTCTTCAATAGTTAAATCCAAACCAACTTAACTTCCTCATAAATGCAGGTAAGCAGTATCATCATATTCTCTCCAAACTAGAATATTTTAAGATAGGATTTCTATCTAAGGAGAATCTGAAATCAACCAAAAGACATGATGAAAACCAATCTAATAATCTAGGTTACCTGCTCATCACTTTATTCTACCCTTAGACATGCTTAATACTTATCTCTTACTGCTTGCAATTAAGTTTTGTGGGTTTGTTGGGTAGAGAGGAATGATGACACAGGGTGATTAGATTAAACTATTTTCTTTGATCTGTGAAGCAAATAACTATCCTAAGAGGTACTACATGATAATGAGTTTTCTACAGGAAGTCCCTCGTGGTGCTTTACATCAGCCCAGTCCAACTGAAGGACAATGTCAAGTGGGGGTTGGGAGTTGGCACAATGAGTCTATTCTCAATGCAAAGCCAAAACTTCACTGTTCAACTAAATAGTTTTTATAACTGAAAATCAACTTTCTAAGAGACTGCACAATTTGAGTATTTTTAAATGATAGCCTACTACACCTATTTGGATCACACTTTTCAGTTTCCTTGTTCTTTTATTATTTTTTATCTCCTCCTCCCCCTTAGGTCACCAAGGCTTGCTGTCAATTAGCTTTGAGAATCATAACAAAAGTTCTGTAAGAGAAGATTGCCATCTTTAAACAACTATGTATTTTTTCAGTCATAGTGGTGGTTTTGAAAGTCAAACTGATCAGTGTGGACTTGATTCCCTATGTAATATAAAGTTAGGTGGTTTTTTGAGTAGGATCTTGTGCAGAAACCCAGCTTAGGATTTGGTTTCTGGTTATAAGCCACAGAAAATGACCCTGGTTAATTTAAGTCACAAAATAATTTCCTGAAACTATATCATGGGTGGTCATAGAATAAACTATCATTTCTCACTAGATTTCTTTTCTGAATGTAAGTGATCAGATCCAAGGTTAACAGAAAACTAAGAAGTATACCAAACCCTTGTGAACTGCTGATTGAATTTATTTCAAATAATCTGAGAAGAAAAAAAAAAGTCTCATCTTTTTTTTTTGCCACTTTGTCCAACAAAACTCAGGTGCTTCATGGGTGCTTACTATGAATTACATTTTTACTTTAAAAATTAAAATTTGATACATTAAGCATTATTATTTTGCCAAGAATTCTTTACTTACCTTATCTCTAGAGAAGCATGGAGTAATATTGATTGGATGAGTGCATAGTTTTTTCATAACTTTTGAATTATGCTTCCTAAATAAATTGAAATATTATACTGGAAGAAAGATAGCTATAAAGTTCAAATTAAGTGTAATAGAATAGCACTGACATGGGTCCAAGACAATGGCTCTCTTCCATTATACTACACTGCCTCCTCATTGGTGAGGGAAAGAGTAATTCCATATTGGAAATGGTTGAATTCACATGGGGACTTGAAGAAGAGAAAAATTTCAGGAGGCAACTTGGCAGAGGGAAAGAGAATAAACCATTTGCTATAAGAATGTTGGGGAGGATGGCAAGCAGTATGGCTATAGCATGATTTTTCTTGAGGGATAAAATTAGAGATACATCTAGAAACAAAGATAGAGACCAAATACAGGTGGCTCATATTCAAGTCACAAAGGAATTTCTTGGAAGAATGTCATGGATTCTCACAGAACAGATAATAATGTTGTAACCAGGCTCAAAAATGGTCTAGAACCAAGAAAGCCTGGAAAAAAGTAATCACCATGGAAATATAAAAACAAAACAGTGTCATTAGGAAGATCCTGGTATATTAGAGTTGTGCCTGCTGCTAACTTAATGTTGGTCACTGAACTACAAAGCCTGAGTGTAACATTTCTAAATAGACCTTGCTTTTTTATATCACTTGCTTAAGAGTCCAAGTGGTGAGCAGGAACATCCAGATGTAGGTTACAGAACATAAGTTACTCACCTGTTTCACAGCTGTCAGAGGGAAGGAAGAGACATTACCTCTCCATACATTCTATAGAGGAGACAGCAACCAACCTCCTGCTAAAACTCACATGTGAGCTTCCTTCAAAATATGGTGGGTTCAACTAACTTATTAAGTCTGATACAGGGAGTGAAATCTCTTAACCAGAATTAGCTTTATCTAAGGAACATTAAAGAATGAAGAAGCCAGTGGCACAGAACCTGGCTAGGAAACCATTGGTCAGCTGGGTTAATGAGAATGTGAAATTGAAATTGTGCAGTGGTACTATTGAGAGGGTAATCTTAGCTTCACCTGCATATGGCACAACTAGGATGGCTCCACCCACTTTCTATAGAAACTAAAAGACAGAGAAAGAAAGCTGCATTTCAGTAGGAACACTTACACTCTCTGTTAGTATTCCTGGAAATTTACTATACCCAATCCTTTATAACTCTAGATTTCCCAACTGGAAATTAATAAGATAGTTCATCTACATTGAGGAAAAAGTCTAGAAGAAAGGTAACATGTTGAACTTTGTTCCTTTTGTCTTCTATTGATGTGGTATTCAAGGTCAGTGTTTCCCTCAAACTAATAAGGAGGCATGGCTCTCACTGGAAACCTATACCTTAAAAATGTCAGCTCTCATTTTCAGGATGAAAAGAGTAAAGAATATAAGGAAAAAATCACCACACACACAAAGTGGAGCACAAGCATCAGTGACAAGAAAAGATTTACAAAGATGTCACCACTAGTTCTTCCATGTTGACTAATTGAGCTGCTGCCACCATTTAAAAATACTGAGTAAAGCCAGTCAAGTGCTTAGGACCCAACATGAGGCATGTCAGTTGAATTGGATTGACCTGGACTTTTAAGGGATTAAAATTCATATTTTCATATGTCATTTTGGACTTCAAAGTTCATTACTAATTTTGATCAATACATTTTTTCTATTACTCAAGAGTTGAGATATTATTTAAACAAGAATAAGCCCTCACATCTATAGCCTGACTTTATAATTTATTTTTAGCTTCATTCTTTTCATTGTGACATTGATTTAAGACACACACACACAAAAATGAAGATGGTGAGACATCACAAAGATGGTCCCATTTTGGAAATCTAGATCAATTATTTTAAATTTCATTCATTGAAGAGATCTTTTTTATACATGACCATGACACTGGGTATAAACCATTTCAATCACTGGTTAATTTTAGGAGAGTTTTAGAAAAAATAGTATATTGATGGCTAAGAAATTTTATTTGGAAATCATTCATTCCTCACTTAAACTAATATCTCCTGGTAGAGGGTAAAAGACATATGTCCATATTGATGTTACCACATGTGAAAGATTCTGCATCTACAATAAGTAGTTTAAGCCCTGATACTAAGTAGGCCATCACAATTTCTGTTTGGTGATGTTTACCATAAGAATTACATTTAATAGTAAGTTTATAATTATTGAATATAAATCCATACGCCTAGCCTTCTACTTGATAAGAACTTTAATTGCACTATTTCATTTAATAACTTTGTAACTACCATATGAAAAAGGTATTAGTGTCTGCATTTTAAGGATAAGGAAACAAAAGCATGGTAGTTTAAGAATCTTTTCCCAAGGTGTCCCAGCCAATAAATCCTGGTTTGCCCAACTTAGTCTGTGCTCTTAACTGCTACAGATACACAACCTGGTCACTGCCTCTTCAGACGCCAGACTACACTAATGGGGGGTATACTTGTTTAGGATGTCATTAATACCTTCATGCAAGTTTTCTCATATATTTCTCCATATCTTGATCTCTGCAATGGCCATACTAAAAGGAGATACTTCTAGTAGCTTTAGTAAATGGCTGATTTTTTATTCTATAATATAAATTGTTCTAACTAATTTTTTGATAAATTAAGCCTGATAGTTCAACACATGTTTCAAAATAATGTTATTAGCTTGGGTTGTGTGACGAATCTAGAGTACAGGCTGATTAAGCTACTTGTAGAACTTGCAAACACATCTTCGTCATCACTGGAACTGTTGATTAGTGGCAAATCATTCTTTTACATAATGAAACTCAGGTTTCTGTGCAGGGCCAAGAGAATTTGAAAGGAGCTAATGGAAAATCCAGCCTGCTCAAGTGCTTTAAAGGCTTTATTTCTAAGAAAATCTACAATTACATTCATTCCTACTTGAAGAAAAAAAATAGGTCTTTTTTTTAAATCTGGGGCTATACAAAGGGCCTGATTTCTAACAAAAAGGGCACTAGATGTTTGATAATTTTCCAACTGGCTAACTATATTTTCCTGAGCTTATTCAAAACTTATTTCAAAAATCTGGGGAAATCTAGAAAAGAATATGTGCCAAAGAAGGCTTCAGTTCATCAACTCAGTTGGTGACAAATAGAAAAGGAAAAGTAGATACAATATATTTACCACTTGCCTACAATTGCCATCTGCCAAGGAGTGTTTTCCAAACTTGTTAATTGCTCATCCCATCTCTAAGCATTTTTAGCATGTACCTGTAAGACATGTAATTTTCAAATTTATTTATAAATTATAGATGTGTCCAATTTTATGGAAAATTTTGTTCATTATAAAACATGTATAAATACAGAATGTTATAAGAATGAGATAATAACACTATTGTGAATATTTAACTTTTAATCATACAAAAGCAAAAAGCCTTTTTGTTGTCACTATAAATAGCTTTTCATGCTCCAGTTTAAAATGTTTGCTAATCAAACTGTCTACCTAACATCATTAATTGATGTAAAAGACAATGCATCTACTTAGGATGACATTTTTCATTAACAGTGGTAGAGAAAAGTCCTGTTTCAATGGTATTCTTGATGATTTCAACTTTTTGGCTGACACCTTAACACATATTAATCATTGTTACTTCATGATATGACTAAGGAAGAGCTTAGACAAGAAGTAGAAGAATTGTTTGCTGTAAGTTTTCTTGTATTTTGCTTTTGTTTTCATTATTTGTATTATCTTCAATCTGCAGCTTCCTCACAGGAAGCTTTTTAAGCCACAAGTCCATTTGGTGAGAATTAGTTTAGTTTAAACTAGATAAGTGTGTTTACCAGGCACACAAACACAAATTCATTATTATAGGCAGAGAGAGAAGAGGTGAAATGTCACTTTCCAGCCTTTGGCAGAGTGGTGCTCCCATCTTCCCTTAGGATGTTTTGCATATGTGACTGTAACCTTCTGACATAAGGACCTAGCAAGGGTACCATTGTCCATCCATTTTAATAAATATAAAGAAATATTAATAAATCCTCATTTCATTGTTTTTAAAGATAAATAATAACTGAATTAAATTTCTGATATTCTCTTCTAGGACCCTAATAGGACCACTGTACCAGAGAACAGAGATCCCTTTATATGATATGTGTGGAGACCTAGGTTACCTGTGACACTAATGTATCCTTCAAGGACACAGTAGAATGTAACAGGAGGCAGTGCTATAGTAAATCTGTTACAAATGTGTACTTCCTAATGGGATGATCTGGCTTTGGACACTGGCTTCACCATTTGTAGGCTATATGACTTAGGACAAATTATTAACCACTTCTTTTCCAGTTTTTTCACCTGTTAAATGGGCTAATAGTGCCAACTTCACACCATTGTTCAGAGGATGAAATGAGGTAATCTTGTAATGCACTGAGCATGAGATCTGGCAATGTCAGATATGACAACTGATATTTATAATGCTATGACATATAAATGATTCTTTTTTTTTCACAATTTGAGTCCTTTAATTCTAGTTATGATTCTTGATTTTCAAAGGTCAACTTTTGAGGAATACACATTTGCATTCTCTGTACTTTGAAAATTTTAAATTATCATTTTATGCCACATTCAGATTTTTGTGCATTTGCTGATTATGAATATTTTAAGTTAACAAACTGTGTACAATCAATCAACTAACAATTCAGTTTAATCAGGTCACCATTAAGCTCTGGTTAGGCAATTATTAAAATGTCTTATTGCTTCTTGACCTTACAATGTCATTAAAATTAGTAGAGAATTGAAAGATACTATTGATAAAAATATAATTCACTTTAGGTTAATACCACCAAGATCAAGATAAAAAATAAGGGTGTGGAGTGTAGTGAATCTTTTTAGCTAGTATATAGGACGCCCCTCATATAGATCCATATGACTTTACTTTCCTTTTTTCTTATTTCTTGTACTTATTTTATTTTACTAAATTTTACTTATGTTTATAGGCCCTATTAAATTTCTTTAAAAGGAATACAAAGCATTGTATACAAAAATATAAGTATTGCCTAGTTCCTTGTGGACTTAGACCTATAAAATCGTTTTTCAAGATGACTTAAGCTCTTTCTAAGATGTAAATGATTAATTAATCAAGAAATATGTGTAAAGCATTTTATTGTTTGTAATAGCAAAAGATTATAATCAGCCTAAATGTCTGTCTAGAGGGGAATGATTAAATAAATTATGGTGTATCCACATTGTGAGAATTCACCACAAGTGAATAAAGCAACACAGTATTTCTTTTATGCGAAGAGCAAACAATTTCTAAGAAATACAAGTGTTAAAATGGCAGACTGTAGAGCATATAATATATAACCATATATATGAAAAATATTATATCATATATTATTATATAATATATATTAATATATTTTTTCCTGCAGCCTTTGAGTAGTGCTGCATATCAATATGTTATTATATATTATATATCATATATATGAAAAATATTATATATATTATATATATAAAAATATATATTTGTTTGGTCATGTACAGACTCTCTTTGGAAGGGAATGCAAGAAACAGGCAATATTAGGTACCTCTGGAGAAGTGAACAATGGGGCTGACAGGCAAGACTGGGGAAGGAAGGAAGGAAGGAAGGAAGGAAGGAAGGGGAAGGAAGGAAGAGTTTCTCCAGGGTCTGTTTTGTACCTTGTGAATATGGAATCATGTGAATGTAGGATCCACTGAAAACAAATAAAATTAAAAGTGAAGGAGTAGGCCAGTTGGAAGAGGAGGAAGAGAGGGAAGAAGAAAAGAAGTGAGTGGAAAAGTTGTTTCTGCAATCGCGGATGGGCAACAAAGGCAACCAAGTGGGCTGACTAGGTTTTCTAATGATGTGGTTGGATAATAATATTATTCAGACTCCTTATCAGGTTCATCGTGCCATGTATGTAGATTTTGTTATTTTTCCTTAAATTGTCTTCAATGCCAGTGGAAATACTTGAGGTTATTAAAAATGCTGTGTACACACAAAGTTCATAGAAATGAACAAGGAAAAATTATGGCCACATGTGTCCAAATAAGCAAGATCATGCCCTATAATAGCCAAAAGTTATTTTTATCTGGAATTCAAACAAACAACCAAAAAACTCAGAACTTCTTCCCCCAATTTTTAGAATACTCATTTTTAGACAAATCTGAGGCCCAGAAATGTTGACTCATCCAAGATCATAGCTAGTGAGTGGGGAACCTGGAAACTGACCCAGGTAGTCTGACTCCAATGTCCATACTGCTCACCACTATGCTGGAGAATGAGGATCTAGTATCTGTTTCATAAAATTACTATGGGATTAAAAAGAATTAGCATATAAATATAAAGAGCCTACCACTGGACTTGGCTTACTGTAGATAATTCATACATTGGAGTTTTCGTTATGGAAGAGGCAATAGAGAGAGTGAGGATTTTGCAGTCAAATGGGTCTGTATTTGGAGTTAGCTCTGCCACTTAGCAGCTGCCTCACTTTGCACAAATTCCTTAGCCTCTCTCTTCTGCAATATATAGGATAATAAAACCTATTGGCTGAATTGGGGAAAGTTTAAGAGAAGATAAATTATAAACATTGACTATAAGTACAAAAATTATAGATGGTATTACGATTATTATTAATGGTATTACCAAAAGTTGATATAATCAAAATGTACTGCATTTTTATTGTTTTTTATGTACAAAGTGTTTTTGAATTATATTAATCATTTAATATCAAGAATTGGTTTTTTAAAAAAATCAGTAATTCTATTGCATGGAATTACTTGGGATCAGTTCAGATCATACAGCTTCTGCATATAATATGATATAATTCATGCTCATAACAGAAATTTCCCAGACATTAAAAAATCCAAAAGTAAATTTTGAATCATTAAAGAAAGCATATTTTTATTCATTTATTCCAATATATATTGAGTGTCACTGTGTACCAGGCACATAAACCAAGATTCCCTGCCACTAGTGGATTTAAAATCTATAGGAGGAGAGAGCCTATAAACAAAAGAAATATACAGTATATTAGAGAGTGATGAGTGGCAGTGGAGAAAAACAATACGGTGAAGAGGAATAAGATCTGAGGAGAGTGGGGGATTATTGACATTTTCGAATGGTTAGGAAATGTCCCACTGAAAAATTGATACTTGAATAAAGATTTTAAGTTGAAGAAACAACACTTGTGAAGCTCTGGGGAAAGAGTGCTCCAGGCACAGAGAAAGTTAAGTGCAAAGGTCTCAGGCTGGTATAATGGGGAACCCAACGTGGCCAGAATGGCTGGAAAAGAGTGATCAAGGGAACAGAGTGGGAGACAGGCAGAGATAAAACAATTAGGAGCAGGCTCTTGAACACCATTGTTAAGGATCTGGCTTCCAATTCAAATTAAATTGCCCCTAGGGCTCTGAGTAGAGGTGTGACATAATCTAATCTTAACACAATCACTGTGGTAGCTGTGTTGAGACTTAAAGAAATAGGGAGATATTTAGGAGTATTTTGCAATCATCTGGAAGACAGATGAGGAGGGTTTGGTTCCCATTTGACAGCAGTCAAGGCTATGAAAAGGATCTAAGGGTGGATATATTTTTGAAGCAGAGACGACAAAATTTACTAATGGATTGGTATGGAATGTGAGATTAAAAAAAAAAATGGATGAGCAGGTTTGGGGGAGAGATCAAAATCAGTTTTAGACATATTAAGTTTGATATGCCTATTAAAGGTCCAAGGAAGTATGTGGATTTGGCAATTGGTTATAAGTGTCTAAAGAGGCCCCAGGGGAGATATAAATGTGTTAAACACAGTTCAACACTGGATATATTTCATTTTAATCCCATGTAAATTGCTCACCCAGTCAGATGAATGTATGGCATAGCAACCCTTCCTTAAATAGAATGGTCAATTAAATAGAACATTTGACTCTCCAGTCAACTTGGATAAATTATGAGACTAACAACAGGGAACTTGCAAAAACATCTGGGCATCACCATTTATGTATTAAACTGAGTTAACATTTGAGAATAAAATTCTAGGGTTTTATTTTTGTTTGTATGAAGGCCTTAGAAAGAGTAAAAAGACACTATGGGGACGACTCCAGAATAACACACTGAAGACACTGACAGTCAATCAAATGTTGAAGAAAAATCTTCAATCCAATTAAATTGGCAAAATCCAGTAGAAGCAACAAAACTCAGGTAATAGTTTGATTAATATTTAGCAGGTTAGTGATATACTGATATACCAAAATGAAGTCTATTTCAGCACTATGGTGTGTGGTAAGCACATATGCCTCTATACAAGGGGCTATGCCCAAAGCAAAAGATTTCATTATGATGTTGCAATTGTCTCATTCTGGGTAGTTCAATTAAATCCATTAAGTATAGAGTAGCTCCTATCTACATGCAACTGCTAGTCATGTATTTCTAGTTACTAGAAGGCCTCTTCTCTAGACAACTCTGCTTCTCATAATTCCACTCATCTTCAGAGTTCTTATCCTTCATGAATTTTTTTTTAAAGATTTTATTTATTTATTTGACACACACACAAAGAGAGGAATCACAAGTAGGCAAAGCGGCAGGCAGAGGGAGAGGGAGAAGCAGGTTCCCTGCTGAGCAGGGAGCCGGATGCGGGGCTAAATCCCAGGACCCCGGGGGATCATGATCTGAGCCGAAGGCAGACACTTAACTGACTGAACCACCCAGGTGCCCCTCCTTCATGAATTCTTTTCAAAACTTTCTGAACCCATGTGATAGCCTCATACTCTCCATAACCTTTGAGCTTTTTTAACTGTTCTATTTGGAGCACCTAGAATAGTGGTTAGCAGAGAATACACACTCAAAAAACATTTATTGAATGTGTGACTGAACAAATGACTTAAAGAAAAAGAGCACACTCTATCTTCTCTTTGCAATTAACAATGAGTATTTTCATATGAAATACTCTGAGAAGTCCTGCAGTAAGGACATCCATTTAACTTCGCCTTTCCCAAGCTTATTTAATGTCCTCAACCTTTCCTCTCTTAACCTACTTATATAGAACACTTTCTGGGAAGCATGCTTCAGGGAATGCAAAAACAGGAGATGGGCTACTAATGCACTAGAAGATTTCATATTTAAAAAATACTGGCCACTTTGTAATTTTAAAGTTCAAACAGAATAGAAATGGCCCAGGTTTTTTGTTACACTCTGTATATCATCATGAAAATATTTATAAACTCTAAACATCTATGCCTCCTTCTTTATGTACATGATGCATTAGGGGTGTAAGATAAGAAGAAAATACACATTTCTCTGTACTGTATTAGGAGTAAATTCCTAGTATGTTAAGTCACTGGTCATTAGAAGTGACTAAAGGAAGCCAAACAAGAATTGATTTGGAGTTATATAACCAAAGCAAGGCAATCACTGCAAACTCTCATTCAATTATATCGATAGTGTACAGGCAGTAGAAATTGAAGATGTTTCAGGATGACCATGATCCATTACTTTTAGCTCTTTAAGTAAGATTTCCTTGCTAAGTACTCAAACTAAAGGTTTGAATCACTCTGTTCTGCAATTGAAAAAATAAAATAAAAATGGGGGGGCAGGACATGAAAAAGAAAGAAGAAATAAAAGATTTGTCATAGCTTTCAATGTCAGTATTCCTATAGAGTAGGGATCAGCAAACTTTTTCTAAGAAGGTCAGATAATAAATACTTTGGATTGTGTGGGCCTTATGGTCCCTGTAGCAACTACTTGAATCTGCCACTGCAGCCTGAAAACGTCCAGCACCCTTGAGAATGGACGTGAAAGTGTTCCTGTAAAATATTATCTCTGCAAACAGGCAGTGGGCTGGATTTGGCCCCAAGTAATGGTTTGCTGACCCCTGCTATTCCGAACAAAAGCTCCTCACTCTGTAGCTCTCATCATGTGTCACAGAGCGTGGGCCCTCTAGTAGGTTGGGATTTAAGAGGTTCCTCAAAATCAAATATTTTCTTACATTTGCTCAACCTTGGTGCTCTATGTTCTCATTATGATCTCATTATTTTAGCCATTTCTTTGGTTTAACCCATTTGCACAAAGACTTTTCTCAAGCACAGGAACAGATTAATACTCAGTAACTCGTTTATTTATACAGAGGGGGAGGTCATTAGTAGGTGGACTTTCGATAAATTTTATTTGGGGGGGTTGTTGAAAAAGCGAGGCAAGGAGAGGGCAGCGGAGGGGCACCCAGGCCCCCCTGGAAATTTCAGGTTACTTGGGGGGGAACCAAGGAAGGGCAGGAGGCCCGAGCGGAGCAGGGATCGGGCTGACCGGAATCCGACCTCACGTTTTCAGTCTCCCTGAGGCTGTCCCTGGTCTTCCTATAGAATGTGCTTTTTCAGCTCAGTTCTATTTCTCTGCCCAGAAATATGGAATGTCGTTTGTGAGGTATGTTTGGGGGGAGGAAGGGAGAGAGAGAGCGAGAGTAGGAACTGAGGCTCCTTTTTGGCATGCGCGTTTTTTTTTTTTTCTTACTGCCTCCTGTATGGAGAGCACAAAATAAACGCATGGAGCTTTGAATTAGGTCACCTCCACTTCTCAAGAGGTGAAAATTTCTCATGTCCCCAAGCTCTTTTCTAGAATGTTGTCTCTTGAGCTAGTCCTATTTTATTACTTTCTTGTCAGTTCTTTCTCCTCCCTCCTAATGACCAAGATGACAGAGGCTGGGATAAAGAGGGAGAGGTAGCGGGGAGGAGGATAGGCTGGAGAAGCTGAAAGACAGGAGCAGGAAGCGGGACAATTCTGATTTCCTTATTCTCATCTCAACCCCTGTCCTGACGTGAAACGTAATGGCGGCCACAGAAATAAACAAATTTACTTTAAAATATCTTATAAAGGACTGTCTTAAACATCAAAAAACAATATTATTTTTGGTTTATTTAATTTGAAGAAAGGAAAGGAACGCTCCAATGAAAACCCAGGACTAATTTTTTAATGTACATTGCTTTAATTTTTTTTTCTTTTTTTATTTGACAGAGTGAGAGAGGGAACACAAGCAGGGGGAGTGGGAGAGGGAGAAGCAGACTCCCCGCTGAGCAGGGAGCCCGATGCGGGGCTCGATCCCAGGACCCTGGGATCATGAGGCACTTAATGACTGAACCACCCAGGCGCCCCCATTACTTTAATTTTTAATGTAACTTTAATATGTATAAATAGATGTGAAAAATCTGTGTATGCTTTACCATGGATAGTTTTCAACTTCTCAATCATTAATTTCATTATTATACAATTAAATTTGTAAGTTCTCTTTTTAAAACTAGTCTTTTGTGATCAAAGTAAACTAAATATACACCCCCCCATGAAACATGTATGTTAATAAGTACAAGTTTCTGATACAAAATTTATATCATAGCAATTCTTGCCGGACCAGTGGAAACATAGGATGCTTAGTTAATAAAATATCCTACAAGAAAATAAGTGTCATTTATTTTTGAAAATGCTCTAACTTTATGGAACATAATCATATATTTATAAATACTTGGAAAATGAATTTCTTTGCTTGGCACTTCATATAGAAAATGCATTACCATGAATATGAGTATTATTTATAATATAAACAAAACATGAAAGATTAATTTAGGATGCCAATGAAAATATGATTCAAAATTCTATTTTTTCTCATTCTCAGGTTTCTTGAATGGTCTGTCATGGCATCCAAGTACAAATACCTAGAACCAGAAAATGTGGCCCAGCAAATTAGTCCAGACTTTCATCAACTACAAATCCCTTTTCATTTGGTTGCATATGTTTCTGTTTTATTTTTAATATTTTTCTCCAGATTGAATTTTGGACTTACCCCTCCCCATTTTTATGCTATGTAACACTTAGTAATGAGCTAAAAGAATCCATGTACTAAATGCAATAACAGATCCAAGTTAGTTACCCTCTAATGCTCTTGACCTGGCTGATGTGATCTGAAGAAATGTATTTTCGTTTTTTGTACACTGTTCCTCCAGCAACTTAGAGGATAGGTAGCACCACTGAACTTTTAAGATGAGAGACTTCACTTTCCCTTCAGAAGGCAAAATAGGATAGAAGAGGATAGAAAGGACTTAAACAGGCCATCTCCCCCTTTCTTTGTCCTAATGACACATGAAGTAAATCATCAGATGAATCCCCAAAGATACTTTTTTCCAAGAAAACAATCCAAAAACTGCTAGATGTGAGTATATTTAAAGCCAAAAAGAAAAAGACAGTGAGACAGTAAATATGAAATGACCCTGTGAAGTCTCTTACATCTTCTATTCTGGTCTTACTAGCCAGACCCCAAGAGTCTCAATGAACAGGCCATGAACATGCTTCTCTAATGAACCCAATTCACCACTGTCAGCAGAGGTGACATTGAAATCATAACAGCATTTCCATATTCTAACATCAGTGGTGGAAAAAGATCCCCTTCTCTTCCACTGTGATCTATGTGAACCTGTAATATTATTTCATCAGCATCAGGCTGTGAGCATTCCCACTCTCATAACATTTCTATTGCCCATAGTACTCACCCAGTTGCTCTTCACCTGATTACTCAATGCTCTTACTATTCTAAGGCCTCACAAATCCAACCTTATTCATGAAATTGCCCTGAAGCAGCTTTTCATTTCTCAGTCTTCTAGGACATTTAGTGCAACATATGCATTAGTACTTAAAAATATTAAGTATTTTAGTCTAAATATTTCACGAGTATAAATCTCAACTTTCCAACAAATGGAAATTGCATTTGAGTTTTATCTTGAAACACATACATGTTTTGCAGTAGATTATTTTAGTGGTTAACACATGTTTTAAACAGACATTTTAAAGGGGCGGAGGGGCGCCTGGGTGGCTCAGTCATTAAGCGTCTGCCTTCAGCTCAGGTCATGATTCCAGGGTGCTGGGATCGAGCCCCACATCAGGCTCCCTGCTTCACAGGAAGCCTGCTTCTCCCTCTCCCACTCCCCCTGCTTGCATTCCCTCTCTCACTGTGTCTTTCTCTGTCAAATAAATAAAATCTTAAAAAAAAACTAAAGGGGGGAAGGAGGAGGAAATTTTCTTACCAATGGCTTTTTGCTTTAATTTCTTTATAAGCATTTGATGAGATAGATCCAAGATGACTAATGTGAGGAAGGATCACTGAATTTAGAGGAGGTTGTACAAAGAGGAAAATGCTAAAGAATTCTCAGACCTGCTTCCTGTTTCACAGTTTGTCTGTTTCTGCAAATGGGTGGGTGGTTTTTTTTTTTTTTTTTTCCCTTCTTTGTACCTGGTGTTTGATTGGTATTGTTTGAATCTTTGTAGTTTAACACACAGACATTTTGAACATTACTTATCTTGATAACTTTGTAAAGAGAGTTAGATTTACTTTTAACTGAAACCAAACTTCTAATTATCATATCCCAGTTTTCACTTCAAAATCCCACTGACTAAAATGATTGATCATAACACTTTTAGCGGTGTACCCATCTCTATTACGGAGAGAAATATTTGGGAGAGCAATATGTTCACAGGTCCTTCCATTAAAATACAAAACAATCAATGGCTTGACCTCTCAGGTTTCCAATTTGTAAGTTCTGGGAACTAAGTATTCCTAGGAATGCTTAAATTTAATAAGTACTCTTAGGTTTGCTAAAAGTTAAGCCCTGAGTTTAGAGAGATATCAGTCTATTCCACAAAGAATTGATCTCACAAGGGTTGCCACTTTTCCAGAAGAAGCAAATTCTTTCCTGGAAATAAGGATGTGCTCTTCACCAGAGAGAAAAAAGTTGCTAAAACCGCTATGCCAATCATCTATCTCTCTCTCCATTCATTCAACACTTGAGAGGATTCATGTTTTTTACCCAAAGGATGTAAGTATACTTAGCTAGATTCTGTAATCTGCATAAAGGAATAAGATACCATATCTAACATGAAAGAACTTCCCATTTAAAATATAGAATTCAGTTCATTCACTTTCAAATACTTATTGGGAACCTACTCATCTCAAGGCTAGGTCAGACATGTTGAAGACGCCATGTTGAACAATAGGGACCCAATCTTGCCCTGTTTGAATTTAAGGTTTATTTTAGAGGATGTCACTAAAACCTGAAGGGCAAAAAGCAACTAGTCATGCAAAAATATTTGGGCAGGACACTGTTGTCAAGGAAGCAGTAAGGGTAGGAATCTAAGATACCTTCTAGAGTAGCTCTAAGGTAGGGGGGATTGCAGTGTGTTTGAACAACAGAAAGAAATCAGTGTGGCCCGAACATACAGAACAATAAAGAAGGTATTTTCTGCTTAGATTGTAGTGGGTAAACAAAGGATGAGAGTGTTTGGTGAGAGGATACTGGGGACAGACAGGAAAGCTTTCATAGTAGAAATTTTGTAAAGTAAAACATCACTAAATGAAAGGTAAGTAGAAGTCCAAAGGATAAAAGAAGGGAGAGGGCATTCAGATAGAAGGCACTGCTAGACCCAGGCAGACAAACATGAGACAACAATGTACACCTTGGAAAATGCAAGTTCATCTGTATGACTAAAGTGTAGAGTGGTGACAAGTGTAATAGAGCAAGGCAGCAAAGAAGAGACGGTAGGCATATCAGTTCAGATTGCTAATGGCTGTAAATAACATGAATGTAAACAACAGTGGATTAAATACTTAGGAATTTAGTTTTCTGACAAGAAGTTTTGTGGTAAGAGCATACCAACCTTGATCCAGAAGCTTCATTATATCAAAGCTAAAGGTCAGTCTCTAGGCCATCCCCTGTGGGATCAACATGGCTGCTGCAGCTCCAACCATGTCATCCCGACTGCATGTTACATGCAGGAAGCAAGGGGTTGAATGGCATAGAAAGAAAAAATAAACTTTTTCTCTTAGACTACTTCTTTCTTATCAGGGAGAAAAATTCTTTCCCAGAAACACTCCAGAAAAATTCCCCCTATGCTGAGGTATCATGCCCATCTTAGATGAGAAATTCAGTTTTCTTAGGATCAAGGAATCTCAATATGGTAAGTCAAGATTTTCTGAGCACGGAAGAGAGAGAGGGCAAATACCTACCATTCGTGGCAACCATAGCATCTGCCAGAGGAGGAGCTGATGATGGAGGCCCTTAGATTTCCTTGTGCTAAGCAGTAGGCCTCCCTCTGTGGGTGATGGGCTTCTAGCTGAAACCTCAGTTTATGAAAGCATCATGGCCAACACATTTTTTTGTTCCCTTACATTTCTCATTTAAAACATTTTTGCTGTCATTTGTACATGGCTTCATTTCCCCCCTAGTTTTGCCCTCTATCTCTTGGTTTGATGGATGGAATAAATATTGCCTAATTTTTTATTGGTTTTTAAGCTAATATATTCAAATCCGATAAATAAAATCCACCAGAATTGAATTATTTGTAACCAGTTTTACTAGACCGCTTTCTAATAGACTTTTCTCTTGGGCCACAAATGTAAACACAAATATTACTTATACTACCTTATTAATCATTATGCAAACTATGAGTCATATATATTATTTTTTCTTTCAGGAAAAGTAAAAATGGCTCTCACAGGAGAACACAGAAAATATAAAGATTGATATCTTATTTTGCTTTCAAAAGCAAAATACCTAATGACCTACATTTCTTATTCAACTAGGAAAAAGATAGAAGGCTAACAAGTTCACTCATGATGAAAATCATTTCCTGTATTTCATTAGCTTTGCTCTTTTATGCTACATTAAGTGAAGGAGGCTAAATAAATTCCTGTTTGCTCAAAAAGACCCCGCAATTTATGCTACAGGCAATTTAGTTTGGTGTTTGCTTCTGCCTTAAGAAAGAAAGAAGAAAAAAAGGTGATAAATTCTTATTACAAAGATCCAGCTATAATTGAATGCATTGTCCATTTACTGTTTATAGTAGTTAGGAGTATTTTTTTTTAAGTATGGACTACAGAAAGACAGTATGCCGCATAGATGACATCCATTATGGATCTATAAGCAACAGCTGAGTAATGCCCACTCTGAAATTCTGGCTTGTAGAAACTACAGGAAATGGCTTTGCAGTGTAGATTCTACCAAAGATTTGGATTCCTCTCTAGTAACCCCTCACCCAGAACATCCACATGACTAGGAATTTTTTTTAACTTATTCAACATGAGGACTTTCTCCTCAGATACCTAGATAACATTAATGTTCATTTAGTCTCTATGGTTAAGAAAACAGAATGATAAAGAGTTAACATACATCTGGTAATATTTAGAAGCGCATTTGCTGTCTTTAGGTTAAATGTGAAGATTTGACTGTAGGTGATTATCTCCTCTTCCTCCCAAACACCACAAAAATGGCTTAAAAATGAAAAATAATTTAGTTAATGAGGTAAAAGAGAAAAACAGGAAAAATAACTTCAGAAATATCATTAGAGTAAGTTTTTTTTAAAGTAGAATAAGGTGGAGGAGAGATAATTGACATAGCAGAATACAGACTGTCAAAAGCTAAATGACCACACAAGGGGGTTCTAATGGAAAATGGGTTCCTTTACCTCACAAATCCCCCGAGTCTCTAGGTGGGAAAGCAAGTGTGGAGAGTGGAAGTCAGTCTAAAGACTGACCACGCAGAGACTGAAGTCTCTTAACTCCACCAAAAAAAGCATACTAAAAGAAAAAAAAAAAAAAAAGTTTAGTCTCTGGAGAAGTTTTCTCAGGAATCAGAGGATATAGACACATAAAGGTTTAGGAAGAAAACAGGATGATAAAACTGGTCTGCAGACAACCCCCATTCAACTCAGAGCCCCTTTCCTCTGCTCTGCTTTCAGAATAATTGTTGCCATGTTTATGTTTGCCTGGAAGAAAATTGAAAGAGAGCCTGTGGGGAAAAAAAAAATTTGAAAAGCCCAAGATAAAACACCTCTAGATGTTTAGGAGTTGCCCAAAGACATGTAGGAGTTTACTCTAAGTGTAGTCAACTAGTTGAATCCTGTCCCCGGCCCCAGACCTCTCTCCTACCACTCAGAACTTCTTACAAGCTTTTTGCACTTCGATCATATATATGTTTACTGAGGGAGTAACATACACAAGAAATCCTTTCCCATGACAAAAAGAAACCAAACAAAAAATTGTTTCGAAAAATAGGACCCAGTTAAAACATAAGTAGATTAAATAATATCACCTCCATAAAATAAGAACAGAAAACTATTTTTAAAAGGCAAGCAGAGAAAAAGAAATTGGAAATTAAATTACAGTAAAAAAAAAATCACTACAAGTCAAGAAAATGAATAAAGTCACTAAAACAACAGAGATGGAAAATAATAATAAAGAGGTTAGAAAATTAGAGGATTATTTTAGGTGGTTCAACATCCAACTAGGAGAAATTATAGAGAAAGAAGAAAAGAGGAAAGAAAATGGTCAAATAAATAAAACAAAAATATCTCCCCAACTGAAGGGCTTGTATCTTTTAGTTGAAAGAGCACATTGAATGCCCAGTAAAATTCATGACATAAAATAGCCACACAAAGGCATATTATTATGAAGTTTCAGAACACCTGGGATTAGAGGGTAGAATTTGAAACACTCACAAAATAAATAAATATTCATCAGACTAATAACATTAGAATCCAAAAGACAGAAGAAGAGTATTGAAAATTCCAATGAAAAATTATTTTCAGCCTATAATTTTATATCCAGTAAAGTTATCAGTCATGTGAAGATTGGATAAAGGTATTTTCAGATATGCAGTAATTTAAAAACTTGTCTCTCCTACCTCCTTTTCTAAGAAGCTACTGAGGTTTATCATTCATAAAAATGAGATAGCAAAGCACAACAGAGGAAAAAGAAGGGATTCAGGGACCGATGGCTTTATCACAGGAGAGGAGAAAGAGAAATCTTGGCATGACTACTATCCGTTAAGCCAAAAAACTATTAGTTTATATTAAAGCAAGAAATAGATATCTGTAACAGACAGATCATTAGTTAAAATAAGCAAACAAAATAAAAATGAAATGCCAGGGGATTGATGATGTGAAATATTTGAGACTTCAGAAAAGTATTGCCTAGTATTGACAGATCTGTTAGAGCATTTGCAAAAAATAATCGGCAGTAACTACATATAAAGGTAAATAGTTTTAAATATAATTGCCTTTAATATAAAAAGTTATATAGGAATGAAAACCTAATAAACATACACTATTGTTTCAGCAGTGAATACTATTTATTTAATATCATGGTCTGAATGTTTCCTCCAAAATGCATATATTGAAGTCCCAATTCCCAATATGATGGTATTAGGAGGTAGAGCCTTAGGGAGGTATTAAGTCATGAGGGTGGAGCCTTCATGAGTGTAATTAATGTCCTTATAAAAGAGGCCAGAGATCCCTCACCTTTCCCCCATGTAAGGACACAGTGAGAAGCTGGCAGTCTGCAACCCCAAAGAGAGCCTTCTTCACTAGAACCCAACAAAGCCAACATCTTGGACTTCTGGCCTCCAGAACTGTGAGAAATGAATTCTGTCATTTATAAGCTACCAGTCTGTGGTATTTCATGATAGCAGCCCAAACAAAGACGTAAAATGAAAATAATGTAAAGACTGGCCAATGCTTCATCATAGATGGGAAAAAGGAAGCGTAAGGTTGGTTAAGAGAACCAAATTCTGAATTACACTAAATACCCCAAAATACCTCTAATTTTTTTTAAATGCCTCTGCTTGGTAGAATACTTCTATCCCCGACGATGTTCAGAGAACCTCTATTAAATGTCTCCAAACTCTGCTGGGATTTTGCCCTACTATACAGAGGGAGGGAGAATTCAGGAGTCTGCCAGTTTCTTATGCAGACCTCCACCCAATTCTTCCATTTTTAGAACTATATGGCCTCCTATTTTCAGAAGTATATGACATGATCAGTTGCCAAGATCTGGGGCAGGGGGAGAGGGTGGATCTGAAGAAAAAATTGGGTCACTGTTCTGTGAGTTTAGGTTTCAGCTTTATTGTGACCACCATCTCAGATACTCCATGTCACCTCCTTTTCAAATTTCAAAACTTTGTTGCTATCATCGACAGTTTGTTTTTCTATGTTCTTACATGTCACTGTCTTTTTTAACTTTAAAATAATTGTAGATTAACAGGAGGTTGCAAAGAAATGTACAGGGAAGTCATATGCACACTTCCCTCAGCCTCCCCCAATGTTAACTTTTTACTATGTTAACTATAATGCAATATCTAAACCAGGAAGTTGACATTGGCACAAACCATAGAGCTTATTCAGAATCCTTCAGTTGTACATGCATTTGTGCATCTATGCAAGTTATCACATACATAGGCTTGTGTAACCATTACCACAATCAAAATGCTGCTGTACCATCACAAGACTCTCTCCTGTTACCTCTTTATAGCCACGTCCATCCCTTCCCCCCACTCCTAAACCCTGACACTAATTTGCTATCCATCTCCACAATTATGTTATTTCACAAATGTTATATAAATGGAATCATGCTGTATGTATCCTTTGGAGCCTGGCTTTTTTCACTTAGCATAATTTCCTTGAGGTTCATCCAAGCTGTTGCAGGTATTAATAGCTCATTCCTTTTTATTGCTGTGTAGTATTCTGTGTTATAAATGTACCACAGTCTAACCATTCATCCATTCACAGAACATTTAAGTAGTTTCCAGTTTTTAGCAATTATCAATAAAGCTGCTATGAATATTTGTGTATAAATTCCGGTGTGAAAATAAATTCTCATTTATCTGGGGTAAATGACCAAGAGTTCAGTTGCTGGGTCATATGGTAACTTCATTATTAGGCTTAAAGGAAACTGTCAAACTATTTTACAGAGTGGCTGTACTATTATACATTCATACCAGCAATATATGAGCAATTAAATTTCTCAGCATCCTCACCAGCATTTGGTGTTGTCACTCCTTTTTTCATTTTAGCCACTGTGAAGTATATGACATTCCATTATGGTTTTAATGTGCATTTCTCTAATTGTTAATGCCAAATATGTTTTTGTATGTTTATTTGTCACCTATGTATTCTCTTTGATGAAATGTCTCTGCATGTCATTTTGCCAATTGAATTGCTTGTTTTTGTTATTCTTTATATTGAAATGTAATTAACATACAGTGTTATGTTAGTTTCAGGTGTACAGTATGATTCAACAATTGTGTACATTACTCAGTACTCATCATAAGTGCCTGTTTTTTGTTTTGGGGTTTTTTTTATGTTGAATATGGAGAGCTCTTTATATATTCTCGATACAAGGTCTTTGTTGGCTAAGTGATTTACAAACATTTTTTCCAGTCTATAGCTTGTCTTTTCATCCTTAAAGCAGAGTCTTCTGCAGAGCACAAGTTTTTCATTTTGAAGAGGTCTTATGTATGTTTTTCCATTTATGGATCATGCTTTTGGTGTCAAGTCTAAGAACTCTTTGCCAGTCCCAGAATTTTGTAGTTTTTCCTCACACTAAATCCATTCTGAGTTAAATTTTGTGTAAAATGTGAAGCATAAGTCAAGTCATACTACTTTCTTTCCTAATGGATATCCAATTGTTCCGAAACCATTCACTGAAAAGGCTCTCTCTTTTCCATCGATTTGCTTCTGCTCCTTTGTCAAAAATTGAGTATATTTGTGTGGATCTCCTTCTGGGTTTTCCATTAATCTATGTGTCTGTCTCTCCATCAATGCACCACTGTCTTGATTACTGTGTAAATGCCTTATTAACATCTCATTATTGTTTTTTGGCAGGAATCCAGGAAGCAAATGCATATGTTTGATCTGTTACTTTTTACTAAAAGAATACTTTTTAAGTATCTTTTTAATTTTTTCACTAGCTGTGGTAAAATTTGTTAATTTCATATAGTTAAAAAGTAGTATATTCGAAAAAATAGCTTATTAGCATTTTAGTTATCAAAACAGTATAGGATCTACATATATTGGAAAAATAAAAATAAGTGTGTGACAACGGCTAAAATGGATATAAGAATAAAATAATAACAAAGGACAGTGATCCTTCAGAGTTGGGAACAAACAAGGTGAGCCCTACAATCGCCCCAGCTTTGTGCCTGGGGCTTAGACATACAGAAGAGAAAATCCAGACAGAGCTAGGGGTCCCCCTAAATGGAGGAGATGGAACATGGAGTCCAGGGAAGTCAAGGCAACTAGAGTTTACAAGGCAGAATACCAGATCTTTGGATAGTGAGAGTTGCAGGGAATGAAAATTTCAGAAATCAGCAGAGGGTTTCCCCTGAAGGGTTCCACAGATAGTGATCAACACATAAATGGGAGTGCAGAGAAAGAACCACAAGAAAGAGACCACACAGGACCAGGAATAGCACCTCCACCCAACAGCCAAAGCAGGAAAACCTCATGATTTAGGGGTATTGGCTAGAGTTCTAAAAATGTCTTGCCTCATTGTTGGGAAAAATATTAGTCTTAGGTCTCATCCCATCTAGCAAAGCTTACAAGCAATGCCCCAAAGAATCAAACTTTCCATATCACCATATGGAGAACTAAAATTAAGGATATTTGTAGGAATTCAAAAATATTCAGACACAGAAAGGTCAAATTCACAATGTCCAGTGACCAATACAAAAATAGGAGTCACGCAAAGAAGCATGAAAATACAAGTCATGAAGGAAAAAAATCAATCGACTGACCCAAAAATGAAGTGGAGTGGTACAATGTTACTGCTTTGTCTTGGTAGTACCCTGAGGCATTCGGAATTGGGGTACTTTTCACTGGGACGATTAAGCATGGTAAAGGTGACAAAACCCAAAGTGGAAGGATAGAATTCTGTGGAAGTGAAAGGTTAATGCCTTTAAGTAGTCCCAAATATTTGATGGGACGCTGATTTCCCTACCTTTCAAAGAGAAGGGATTAGGGGCAAATTTATTAAAATCTTAAAGCATATTACAGCCCTGGGGAAGCTAAGAGATTTACGTGTGCTGGCAGCTGACTTCTGGGTTATCCTAGCAAAAATAATTTAATTTTAGAATGTGGAATACTTAAGTGTGAACAGAGAAACAGCACTCGGCATTTGAACCAAGGACCCCAGGTGGTATAGGGTGATTGGAGGAGTCCAGACTCCATCTGGGTCCTAATCAATACTGGACACAGTTACATGGTACTAACAGGTGTTCAAGTAACCTCTCTCTTTCTCTCTCTTTGCCTTCATTTAAGGCATTAAGAGATGAAATAGACAATTTTATCACATCTAGTCCCTGCTCATTACAAGAAAGGCAAAAACAGACATAAACCTATTGCTCTGAAACAGAGATAGCCACCCTCCCCACTATCTGTCTCCACAGCTCGGAACTGGTAGTGTTGAAACAGAACGATGCAGCTACTAAGCTTGCCGAGCCTCTGTGTGGGTTTGGACCTTGGCTGCCTCTCTGTCCTTGCCTGCTCCTGCAGGATCCAGCAAGGCACCAGCCTCGGCTGCCTTAGCCTTCGTGCTCCTAGGCCCCACCACTGACCTCTCTGCAGGAGAGACACAATCCTCCTCCCCATCCATGGCCCATAGGACTGAGTAAAACTCCTCACAGCCATCCCAGAGGACATTGAGAGTGTGCACAGGAAAGCAACCGAAATGCAAAGCAAAACAACCCACAATAAAATCTGACCAATTCACTCATTATCTATCCAATCCTTAAACAATTTTCTTTCACACCAAATGTTAATTTAGATTTGGGGTAGAACATAGTTTCTTTCATTTCTTTTTTGAAGTTTGAGTTCTGTCCATGACAATAATAAAAAGCAAAACTGAAGATTGGATTCAATTGAAATATAGCTAAGAAATACCATCTCAGCGAAGAACAACAACATCCTTCCCCTTTCCTAAATAGTAGCAGGTAGAGCTTTAAGATCTTGGCCAGGCCAGATTCAGGGGGGGAACCAGTTGGGTCCTTGCCCATGGCACCTATCTACAAGGGCACAGAACAATGTCCCCTTGCTGAGGAAGGCATATTTATAGAACTCCCCTCTGTGTGAATATAATATGTTGTTGAAAGGACTACTTTGGGGGTGCCTGGTGCCTCAGTCAGTTAGGCGTCTGCCTTCACTCAGGTCATGATCTCAGGGTCCTGGGATCGAACCCCCGTACAGCCTAGTGTTCAGCTCACTGAGCAGCCCCGCGTGGAGCCTCACGTGGAACCCTGACCAGCTCCCTGCTCAGTGGGGAGTCTGCTTCTCCTTCTCCCTATGCCCCTCTCCCCACTCATGCTCTCTCTGTCTCAAATAAATAAATAAAATCTTTTTAAAAAAGGACTATTTTGTTAAATTTCTTGGGATAGGACAGGTGGGATCTCAAAAGGCATTGCTAAGAAGCTAGGCAAAAAGTAAAAGCTAAACATTTATTTTGCCTAGCTTGAGTACAGTTCTGAGGGTGAGTAGAATTACACACCACAATGGATTAGATACTGAGCCTCTCAACAGCTGTCTTTACTTAGTTTTCTTTACTATACAGAACCCAGCCTCAACCTTTAGTTCTGTTGAACAAATATTTAAAGAAAATCAGTGCAAGAGAGTGCATAATACTTATGTGCTGGTATGCAATATTATTAAGCTACCACATCTTACACTAAGCTTCAGGAACTCAAACTTTGTCTATCCATCCTTGTATGATTGAAAGACAGAAATACAACTAAGATAATATTTACATGACTAGGTAACCAGATATGAAATCTAAGGAATAATACCAAATCACATTTCTGCAAAAGTAACACAGTTGCTGGTGTTCAATAGTTACCTTTTAATAGGCTTATTCCACCTGTCCTAACATACTCTCTAATCCAATTCAAGAGAAGTAGTAAAATGTTATCCTCTGCATCTTAGCATATTGCCTAACTGCTATTCATGGTTGATTGGTAAACTGAGAAAGTCTTTGAGGCAGAAAATCAGTGAAGAAGCTGGGAAAACCGGAGTCCTGTCTTCTGCAGAAATTAGAGGGAAAGTAAGTTGCAAAATTAATGGATTGTCTTCAAGCCCAAAAAGGAATATGTTGTGCTGCAGCAGAGTAGGGACCTATGTGTGTACCTGCTCATTCACTTAACACACACTATGGAGCACTCAAGTTTACTTCCCGGCATTGTTCTTGGCAATGGGGAAACAGCAAGGAACAAAACAAAGTCCTGTCACTATGGAGATTTCATTCTAGAGAAGAGAGAGAAAACAGTCATCTATTAACTATATATAGTATGTCAAATAGTGGTGATGCCATGGAGAAAGATAATGCAGGGTACGGGGAAAGAGCGCACCAGATAGGAGGATTGGTTGAATTGCTATTTTACTTTTCATAGATTGATCTGGGAAGGCATCGACAAGATGAAATTTAAGCAGCAAAGTGAGTGAGCTATGGGTTTGTGCAGGAGAATGGTTTTTCTTTTTAAAGATTTTATTTATTTGAGAGAGAGAAGGAGAGAGAATGAGAGCAAGAGCATGAGAGGGCGGAGGGTCAGAGGGAGAAGCAGACTCCCTGCTGGGCAGGGAGCCCGATGCTGGGACTCCAGGATTATAACCTGAGCTGAACGAAGTCACTTAACCCACTGAGCCACCCAGGCGGCCCAAGAGAATGGTTTATAGTAAAAGGAGTAGCAAGGACAAGAACTGGAGGCTTTAGTGCTCTCATCCAACAGGAAGGAGGTCAATGCATGCAATTACCAGAGAGCAAAGGGGAGGAGGACGGCAGAGGAAGAGGTTGGAGAGGTAGTGGAGAGCCCAAATGAGGGAAGTCTTATTGCCTATTGCTGGGACTTCCAATTTAACTCGGGGAGAGCTAGGAGGCCACAGGAGGGTTTGGGCAGAAAAGTGACATGATCCGATAAATTGTTTTTCAGGGCTTGCTTTGCTGCTATGTTAAGCCTATGTTGTAGGAGGGGGGTAGGGAAGATGCACAGAGGTCATTTCAGAGGCATTTTAATCACAGACAGGAGGAAAGATGACAGCCTGGCTGAGGACAGCGAGAAACAGCCATGCCTTGGGTGTGTGGTGAAGGAAGAGACCACATAGCTTGTTGATAAGGTGGATACTGGGGGGAAGAGGAAGTGAAACATGAAGGAAGAAAAGACCCCCAGCATCAGGGGAGGGTAGCGGGTCCTTATGTAAGAGGTTTCCAAATGTAGTAATTACCTATTAATTTAAAGCCTTCCTAATAAAAAGTCTGTATTTCTGGGGCAAGTTCTCCTTCAGAAAGATCCGTGAAATTATTATTTGGTGAGATATTGTTGGGGGAAAATGAATTTGAAGTGAATTTACAACAACTAAATGTATAACTATTTATTTACAACTGAATTTATAGCAGCAGTTCAATGTCTATAAACCTCGAGACTGCTTTAGGGAGTATTATTTGCATAATTTCAGTAATATACAATCATAAGCAAAGGGTTTCACTAAAGGAACATTAAGATGATACTCATATAGGAAAGAAAATCAATTTTTTACAATTTCAGTCGAAATTGTGTGCAAGGAGGTAAAAGTAAAGTGGTTTTTTTAGAAAGCACCATAAATTCAAAATTGTTAGGAAATAAATCTGTGTCCTGACTACCTGAATGTTCAAATGTATGTTTTAAAGATTTATTTTATTTTATCCTGTATATATGATAAGAAACGGCCAGAAATATTTTTTAAAAATTGATAACATGCTGTGGAATGAGTCAGAAATATTGACATCTTCCGAGATTAAGTGAGAGAGTCTGCCCTTTTTTTTTTTTGCTTATTTGAAAAAGAATTGAAATAACTTGAAAACAATTCCAATGATGCTGGAGGAAACTAAATTGACAAGGAAACTTAAAAATGAGGTCTACATAGAAGCCAACTAGAACATGTGTTGGGCTGGGTTAGTAGAGGAAAAGATTATAGCCAGTTCAAGGCTAAGTTGACAACTGTTCTTTCTTTTGCCAAGAAAAAGACGTTAGTAGAGATCACCAGTATCAACCTTAACTAAAACAAGTCAGGAGACAGGGGAGAAAATTCTACATGTTAACAAAGGGTATTTGTTTCCTCTTGGCCATAAGAAATTAATTTGGGGAAGCAAAATGAATGACAAAAGCTAGGCAATGGCCCACAGAGGAAAGTTCAAGACTAAATACCGAAAGTATATGGGATGAATACTGAAATTCCAACAAAAAGAGAGGCAGGGGTCACACTTATTTAAACTATTATTGTTAGAGCTTGAAAGTCAAAAGGATTAGACAGGGGCAGCTTTAAAAGATGTTAATATGTACCTATGACTTGTTAGCTCAGGGACTAAAACAAAACAAGTAATAAATCAATCCAGACAATGTTCAACCTTCAATGACCATTATGTGTTAAGCATGCTATAAACACGATCACATTTAGTTTTTAAGCAAATACACTACATTTTATTTCACTGTCAAATTAGCAGAGACTCAAAGAAAATCCAAGAATTTACATGCATTTACACAGGGAATAATGCCCAGTCTGGTGTTTGCGTACCAGGCTATTGCCTCTAGCAGCATATAGTGCTTCTTGCTACAAGAGGCAACTTTTAATATTAGGATTTAATGACTGTCTTTAGGATCAAAAGCTTTTAAGAAGGAATCAAATAAAGGCTTGTCTGCATTTCTGGCTTCACTTTCGATTCCCCCACCATCTTCTTTATCTGTCCATAGTTCTAGTTGATCCAGTTAAAAAAAAAAAACTACTTGCAGTAAAATACAGACTGAAATATGGCCAACAGAAGAAGAGTAAAATGATAGGTCAGAGTAATGATGGAGGCAAGATGTGTAAAATGATTATATGACAATCTAGGATAAAAGAAACAGTTAAGTACAAAAGTAAACATGGAGCTTCCTAGTAAACACAATTAAAAGGGAAATGCACTATGGTACATGTCTAATTAATTACCTAACAAAAAGATTAATGCAAGATCATTAAGGCTCTATTCTCTAAGAAGAATTTGGAAAATGAAGAAAATTTTCATGTAATGACAACAAACGATTTAATAAGTATGCAATATTGATATATCAAACAGAAAACAATGCTTTCTTTGGGATGCCATTTATTAAAAAAAAAAAAGATAGAACATAGGTTCACAGATAAGCTCACTGGGAGATGCTTTCCTTCTCAACATGTAACTTGTCAACAGAAGAAAATTGTCAGGTGCTAAATTGCTAACCCTGTGTAGAATGTCTTCTGAGAATTGCTGGAACATGTTCTCAGATTTTATGGCTTAGGTTTTAAACGTAATAGTCCTTTTGATGAGCTTCACATTCTAGATCCTTATACTTCAGGTATATTTGATTTGGGCATAGAAGTAATAGATTTCTATACATTTTTTTTTCCACCTGAATATCTTAGAGCTTTAGTCCTACAAAGTTTCCTTGATCTGTTTTTCTACTAAAGTAAATAAGCAACTACAAATAAATTCTAGTAATCAACAGGGGCACCTGGTGGCTCAGTCGGTTAAACGTCTGCCTTTGGCTCAGGTCATGATCCCAGGGTCCTGGGATTGGGTCCCGCATCAGGCTCCTTGCCCCTCTGGGAGCCTGCTTTTCCCTCTCCCTCTGCCTCTGCCCCTCACTGTGCTCCATGCTCGCTCTCTCTCTGTCAAATAAATAAATAAAATCTTTAAAAAAAATAGTTGTAAACACATTGGGTCACATTTGGTGAAAATTAGAAAGTCTGCAAAAAAGAAAAATAAATGAGTTTGTACATATCTCAATCATACTATTTCATTTGAGTCAATGTAGGACAAAGACCTAGCATCTGAAAATTCGAAGAGGTTAGAGCTGAGACCTGAATTTGGTGTTCTGACTAGGAGTGGAAGCAACCACATCATGCCTCTTACTCATAATCTCAACACATATGGGACTGTTGGTGGCACAAACTTGGGTAGTTTTAGTCAAATTTTTATCACTCTTTGAAGTCATTCGTTATCTATTGACCTTGGGTCCTACAGTAACTGCAGACTGTAAAGGGGTTTCCAAAGTAAAACCCACACATTTGAGGCTTTTTGCCAGTTCCTTTGAATGCAAAAGTTGAAGTTTGCCTTGTTCCACAGGAAAAGCAAGATTAGTTACAGTTAGGAGTTTTTTCCTGCAGTGACTAGCACAGTGAATAACTTATTTCTCAGAGTGCACCTCTGTACTGTTCAAGTAAAAACAGACTTTTGCCTGTCATTTTGAGAACCTAGCTTCTCCATAGGACAGTAACAGATTTCTTCCATATTGTTTAATCTCATCTCAATGAAATAATTTATTATAGAAATTATAGACCTATTCACAGTTCTTTAAGAAAAATACTACACAAATACACTGTGAGGAAGAAAGAAAATTTTGGTGAAGAAAAAAAATAATTTTGCTTACAGAAAAACAAAGTTTTAACTGAGCACTGGCTTATATTTCAACATTGTTTTTAAATGGTCATGGTGTTGAAATAACACCATTTGTTAACCAGCCATCAGAGGGAAAAAAAAATGTATGATTCAACTGCCCTGTTTAAAATTCAGAAAGTTGGGGTGCCTGGGTGGCTCAGTCGTTAAGCGTCTGCCTTCAGCTCAGGTCATGATCTCAGGATCCTGGGATTGAGCCCTACATCGGGCTCCCTGCTCCGCGGGGAGCCTGCTTCTCCCTCTCCCACTCCCCCTGCTTGTGTTCCCTCTCTCGCTGTGTCTCTCTCTGTCAAATAAATAAATAAAATCTTTAAAAAAAAATAAAATTCAGAAAGTTTATTAGGACTAATAAAACTTGTCTCTTAATTGATATATGTAAGCTAATTAAAAAGATTTGTAAAAATGGCATTGCTCACAGGAATGGGCACTATTATCATGATATTGAAAGATAAAATGAGAAGACAGAAGCAAGGGACTATTCCATGTCATATATATATAATAGGTAACCCAAGAGGGGGAACACATGACACTTAAAGCTTGGTCTCAGCCTGTGCTTATGGGGAATCCAAGCTAGACATTCATATTTTTAGCTCCCATGGCCTTCTGTTCTCTTCTAAATAATCACTTTGGAAAAGGCAGTTCAACCCTGTGTTCTGAAAAAGTCACAGTTCTTGGCTTGTTTATGCACATGTTTATTTGAGGTAAAAGTTATCTTTACTTTGTATCCATCTTCATCCATTTAGAAACTCACATGGGCATTAAGTCCTTTTGGGGGAACAAGTTGATAAATAGATAACATTAAAAATACCAATTTACCAACAATAAGTCTCTCTTTGCACCTTTATTTAACTGGAATCTCAATTATTCTCCAAGACAGATATTTGGTCACTTAAAACTTTCATTTACTTCATCATTTTATTAAAAAAAGATAGAATTTTCTAGAATATATTTCAAGAGATCTTTTTTAAATGTTTTTGATGGAAATACAGTTGACATAGAAAATTTTAAGCACAAAATTTACTGTAGAATTCTTCCCATTGTTATTATTTGCAATGTGCATAATTTTATGCCCAGCAATTCCACTTCAGAGTATTTTATAGAAATTGTTTCTAAAGTGTATGAAAATTCATGTATAAAATGTTCATTGCAGCATTATGATGAGGGAAAGATCTCCAAGAAATATTTTCTAGTGAAAGATCAGGAAACAGAACATTGCAACAGAAACTGAACAAAATTATATAAAATAAGAATCTACTATATAATTAAATACTTACACACCCATATCATACATAAACACACATGTGTTTCTCTATGGAAAGGTTTAGGTAAAATTCACACTGATTTATTAAAATTAATTTTTTTTTATTAGGAGGATAGGATTTGGAGTCTGGTAAGAGGAAATTTTATTACTTATTTTACATTGCTTATGTATTGCTTTAATGCTTTTTTTACAAAGAAAGAATATTCATGTAGCATTTGTTTTTTTAAAAAACTTAAAATATATAGCTATGGAAAAAAAAAACCACCTTAAAAGAAAAAGAAAGTAACCATATTTTACTATCCATATCAAATATTGCTATACCTCAAAGCCTTCCTCTTCTTCCTCTAAATGCTTCTGTATTTGAGTATGTATCATTCTTACAGTACTTATTCAACTCATTAATATTTACTAAAGTTCTACTGAGATTCAGTTATGAAGAATATATTATCTCGGGGGTGGAGCAAGATGGTGGAGGAGTAGGAGACCTGGATTTTGTCCCATCTCAGGAATTCAGCTGAATAGGGATCAAACCATTCTGAACACCTACGAACTCAACAGGAGATTGAAGAAAAGAATAGCAACAACTCTCTGAACAGAGAAGCGGCCACTTTCTGGAAGGTAGGACGTGCGGAGAAGTGAATCCGAGGAGATATTCGGGAGGATAGACGGCGGGGGAGGGGGCCTCCGTCGGCTGCTTCTGGCAAGTGATAGAGCCGCGGAGCACAAAATCGGACCTTTTAGAAGTTGGCTCGGCGGAGGGACGTCGCTGCAGTGGCTAAGCGGGGGGTGGAACCCTCACGGGACAGTGTGGTCTCAGGACCCTTGGGGTCACAGAAAGACCGGGGGTGCCTGAGTGAAGCAGAGCTCCCAGGTATCAGAACGGGGAAGCCAGCTGCAGAGACGGAGCCGAGGCACGGGCTCTCAGCTCGGGGTTGCCATAAACTGTGATCGGCGACACAGTCGGGCCACTCCTCCTCCAGCAGGGACCCAACAAGCGGCAGATCCGGGGAGACTCCCCTTCCTCCCCCAGAAGGAGCGGCGCTGGAGCGCATCACAGGGATCTGCTGGTTTTGGAGACTCCACACGGGGTCGGGTGCCAGAGATAGAAGTGCCCGGTCACAGGCCGGGTGAGCATGGAGTGCAGCCGGAGACCGGGGAGACGGGAGTGATTGCTTTTCTCTGGGGGCGCACTGAGGAGCGGGGCCCCGAGTTCTCGGCTCCTCCGGGTGGAGATTGGGAGGCCGCCATTTTCACGCTCATCCTCCAAAGCTGTACCGAGAGCTTGCAGGGAACAAAAGCTCCTGAGAGCAAACCTGAGAAGATTACTTAGCTGGGACCAACAAGGGTGGGGTAATTCTGCCTCCGGCAATGACATTTGGGAACCATGGCAATAGGCCCCTCCCCCAGAAGATCAGCAAGAACACCCAGCCAAGACCAAGTTTACCAATCTATGAGAACAGCAGAACTCCAGCGCTAGGGGAATACTGCACATAGAATTCATGGCTTTTTTACCATGATTCTTTAGTCTTTCAAAGTTAATTTTTTTAAGTTTTTTTTTTGAATTTTTCTTTTTCCCTTTTTCAACCAACATCTTATCAATCCCTTTTTAAAAAAATTTTTTTATTTTTCATTTTTAGAGTCATATTCTATCCCTTCATAGTAGTTACCCTTATTTTTGATATATACATATAAGTTGTTCTCTCTTTAAAATTTTGAGATACAGTTTCTTCTAACAAATCAAAATATACCCTAAATCTCTAGTGTATGGCTTTGTTCTAGTCTCCTGCCTGATCACATTCTCTCCCCCCCTTTTTTTTTCTTCTTTGTTTTTTTTTAAATCCTCCTCTTTATCAAAAAACTTATCAATTTCTTTTATAAAATTTTTTATAATTTTCATCTTTACAGTCATATTCTATCCCTTCATCATATCAACCCTTATTTTGTACATATATAAGTCTTTCTTTCTTTAAAATTTTGGGAGGCACTTTCTTCTAACAGACCAAAATACCCCAAAATCTAGTGTGTGGCACTGATCTATGCACCAGCCTGATCATATTTGATCATATTCTGTTTTTTTTGTTTTGTTCTGTTTTTATTTGTTTTTATCTTTTTCTTTTTTTTTTTCCTTTCTTTTTTCTTTCCCTTTCTTTTCCCCTGGTTTCAGGTCTTTTTTGATTTGTTTAGAGTATATTGTCTGTTACATACCCTGTTATATACCCTGTTATATATATATATACCCTATATACCCTGTTAGCATTTTGTTCTCTCATTCATCTATTCTCCTCTGGACAAAATGATAAGATGGAAAAAAAAATCATCTCAACAAAAAGAACAAGAGGTAGTACCGTCTGCCAGGGACCTACTTAATACGGACATTAGTACGATGTTGGACCTAGAGTTCAGAATCATGATTTTAAAGATACTAGCTGGGCTTGAAAAAAGCATGGAAGATATTAGAGAAACCCTTTCTGGAGAAATAAAAGAACTAAAATCTAACCAAGTCAAAATCAAAAAGGCTATTAATGAGGTGCAATAAAAAAATGGGGGCACTAACTGCTAGGATAAATGAGGCAGAAGAAAGAAACAGCAATACAGAAGACCAAATGATGGAAAATAAAGAAGCTGAGAAAAAGAGAGATAAACAACTACTGGATCACGAGGGCAGAATTCGAGAGATAAGCGATACCATAAGATGAAACAACATTAGAATGATTGCGATCCCAGAAGAAGAAGAAAGAGAGGGGCAGAAGGTATATTGGAGCAAATTATAACAGAGAACTTCCCTAATGTGGGGAAGGAAACAGGCATCAAAATCCAGGAGGCACAGATAACCCCTCTCCAAATCAATAAAAATAGGTCAATACCCTGACATCTAATAGTAAAACTTACGAGTCTCAGAGACAAAGAGAAAATCCTGAAAGCAGCTCGGGAGAAGAGATATGTAACCTATAATGGTAGAAACATTAGATTGGCAACAGACCTATCCACAGAGACCTGGCAGGCCAGAAAGGACTGGCATGAATTATTCAGAGCACTAAACGAGAAAAATATGCAGCCAAGAATACTATATCCAGCTAGGCTGTCATTGAAAATAGAAGGAGAGATAAAAAGCCTCCAGGACAAACAAAAACTAAAGGAATTTGCGAACATGAAACCAGCCCTCCAAGAAATATTGAAAGGGGTCCTCTAAGCAAAGAGAGAGCCTAAAAGCAGGATAGACCAGAAAGGAACACAGACAATATACAGTAACAGTCACCTTACAGGCAATACAGTGGCACCAAATTCATATCTTTCAATAGTTACCCTGAATGTAAATGGGCTAAATGCCCCAATCAAAAGACACAGGCTATCAGATTGGATTAACAAACAAGACCCATCGGTATGCTGTCTGCAAGAGACTCATTTTAGACCCAAAGACACCCCCAGATTGAAAGTGAAGGGGTGGAAAACCATTTACCATGCTAATGGTCACCAAAAGAAAGCTGAGGTAGCAATCCTTATATCAGACAAATTAGATTTTAAACCAAAGACTGTAATAAGAGATGAGGAAGGACACTATATCCTACTTAAAGGGTCTATCCAACAAGAAGATCTAACAATTGTAAATATCTATGCCCCTAACATGGGAGCAGCCAATTATATAAACCAACTAATAACAAAAGCAAAGAAACACATTGACAACAATACAATAATACTGGGGGACTTTAACACCCCCCCCCCGACTGAAATGGACAGATCATCTAAGCAAAAGATCAACAAGGAAATAAAGACTTTAAATGACACACTGGACCATATGGACTTCACAGACATATTCAGAACATTCCATCCCAAAGCAACAGAATACACATTCTTCTCTAGTGCCCATGGAACATTCTCCAGAATAGATCACATCCTAGGTCACAAATCAGGTCTCAACCGGTACCAAAAGATTGGGATCATTCCCTGCATATTTTCAGACCACAATGCTTTGAAACTAGAACTCAATCACAAGAGGAAAGTCAGAAAGAACTCAAATACATGGAGGCTAAAAAGCATCCTACTAAAGAAGGAATGGGTCAACCAGGAAATTAAAGAAGAATTAAAAAAATTCACGGAAACCAATGAAAATGAAAACACAACTGTTCAAAATCTTTGAGATGCAGCAAAGACAGTCCTAAGAGGAAAGTACATAGCAATACAAGCCTTTCTCAAGAAACAAGAAAGGTCTCAAATACACAACCTAACCCTACACCTAAAGGAGCTAGAGAAAAAACAGCAAATAATGCCTAAGCCCAGCAGGAGAAGAGAATAAAGATCAGAGCAGAAATCAATGAAATAGAAACCAAAAGAACAGTAGAACAGATCAATGAAACTAGGAATTGGTTCTTTGAAAGAATTAACAAGATTGATAAACCCCTGGCCAGACTGATCAAAAAGAAAAGAGAAATGACCCAAATCAACAAAATCATGAATGAAAGAGGAGAGATCACCACCAACACCAAAGAAATACAAACAATTCTAAGAACATATTATGAGCAACTCTATGCCAGCAAATTAGATAACCTGGAAGAAATGGGTGCATTCCTAGAGATGTATCAACTACCAAAACTGAACCAGGAAGAAATGGAAAACCTGAACAGACCTATAACCACTAAGGAAATTGAAGGAGTCATCAAAAATCTCCCAACAAACAAAAGCCCAGGGCCAGATGGCTTCCCAGGGGAATTCTACCACACATTTCAGGAAGAATTAATACCTATTCTCCTGAAACTGTTCCAAAAAATAGAAATGGAAGGAAAACTTCCAAACTTGTTTTATGAGGCCACCATTACCTTGATCCCCAAACCAGACAAAGACCCCATCAAAAAGGAGAATTACAGACCAATATCCTTGATGAACATGGATGCAAAAATTCTCACCAAAATACTAGCCAATAGGATCCAACAGTACATTAAAAGGATTATTCACCACAACCAAGTGGGATTTATCCCTGGGCCGCAAGTTTGGTACAACATCCGCAAATCAATCAACGTGATACAATACATTAACAAAAGAAAGAACAAGAATCATATGATCCTCTCAATAGATGCAGAAAAAGCATTTGACAAAGTACAGCATCCTTTCTTGATCAAAATCTTCAGAGTATAGGGATAGAGGGTACATACCTCAATATCATAAAAGCCATCTGTGAAAAACCTACAGCGAGTATCATTCTCAATGGGGAAAAGCTGAGAGCTTTCCCACTGAGGTCAGGAACACAGCAGGGATGTCCACTCTCACCACTGCTATTCAACATAGCATTAGAAGTCCTAGCCACAGCAATCAGACAACAAGAAGAAGTCAAAGGCATCCAAATTGGCAAAGAAGAAGTCAAACTCTCACTCTTTGCATATGATATGATACTTTATGTGGAAAACCCAAAAGACTCCACCCCAAACTGCTACAAATCATACAGGAATTCAGTAAAGTGGCAGGATATAAAATCAATGCACAGAAATCAGTGGCATTCCTATACACCAACAAGACAGAAGAGAGACAAATCAAGGAGTCGATCCCATTTACAATTGCACCTAAAACCATAAGATACGTAGGAATAAATCTAACCAAAGAGGCAAAGGATCTGTACTCAGAAAACTATAAAAAGTTATGAAAGAAATTGAGGAAGACACAAAGAAATGGAAAAACGTTCCATGCTCATGGATTGGAAGAACAAATATTGTGAAGATGTCAATGCTACTTAGAGCAATCTACACATTCGATGCAATCCCCATCAAAATACCATCAACTTTTTTTTCAAAGAAATGGAACAAATAATCCTAAAATTTGTATGGAAACAGAAAAGACCCCGAATAGCCAAAGGAATGTTGAAAAAGCAAAGCTGGTGGCATCACAATTCCGGACTTCCAGCTCTAATACAAAGCTGTAATCATCAAGACAGTATGGTAGTGGCACAAAAACAGACACAGAACAGAATAGAGAGCCCAGAAATGGACCCTCAACTCTATGGTCAACTAATCTTCAACAAAGCAGGAAAGAATGTCCAATGGCAAAAAGACAGTCTCTTCAACAAATGGTGTTGGGAAAATTGGACAGCCACATGCAAAAGAATGAAACTGGACCATTTCCTTATACCACACACAAAAATATAATCAAAATGGTTGAAAGACCTAAATGTGAGACAGGAGTCCATCCAAATCCTAAAGGAGAACACAGGCAGCAACCTCTTCGACCTCAGCCACAGCAACTTCTTCCCAGAAACATCGCCAAAGACAAGGGAAGGAAGGGCAAAAATGAACTATTGGGATTTCATCAAGATAAAAAGCTTTTGCACAGCAAAAGAAATACTCAACAAAACCAAAAGACAACCAACAGAATGGGAGAAGATATTTGCAAATGACATATCAGATAAAGGGCTAGTATCCAAAATCTATAAAGAACTTATCAAACTCAACACCCAAAGAATAATCCAATCAAGAAATGGGCAGAAGACATGAACAGACATTTTTCCAAAGAAGACATCCAAATGGCCAACAGACACATGAAAAAGTGCTCAACGTCACTCGGCATCTGGGAAATCCAAATCAAAACCTCAATGAGATACCACCTCACACCCGTCAGAATGGCTAAAATTAACAAGTCAGGAAAGGACAGATGTTGGCAGGGATGCGGAGAAAGGGGAACCCTCCTACACTGTTGGTGGGAAAGCAAGCTGGTGCAACCACTCTGGAAAACAGTATGGAGGTTCCTCAAACAGTTGAAAATAGAGCTACCGTACGATCCAGCAATTGCCCTACTGGGTATTTACCCCAAAGATACAAATGTAGGGATCCGAAGGGGTATGTGCACCCCAATGTTTATAGCAGCAATGTCCACAATAGCCAAACTGTGGAAAGAGCCAAGATGTCCATCGACAGATGAATGGATAAAGATATGAGATACACACACACACAGACACACACACACACACACACACAATGGAATATTATGCAACCATCAAAAGGAATGAGATCTTGCCATTTGCAATGACGTGGATGGAACTGGAAGGTGTTATGCTGAGTGAAATAAGTCAATCAGAGAAAGACATGTATCATATGACCTCACTGATATGAGGAATTCTTAATCTCAGGAAACAAACTGAGGGTTGCTGGAGTGGGGGTGGGGTGGGAGGGATGGGGTGGCTGGGTGATAGACATTGGGAAGGGTATGTGTTATGGTGAGCACTGTGAATTGTGCAAGACTGTTGAATCACAGATCTGTACTTCTGAAACAAATAATGCAATATATGTTAAGAAAAAAAAAGAAGAAGAAGAAGAAGATAGCAGGAGGGGAAGAATGAAAGGGAAATCAGAGGGAGAGACGAACGATGAGAGAGGATGGACTCTGCAAAACAAACTGAGGGTTCTAGAGGGGAGGAGGGTAGGGGGATGGGTTAGCCTGGTGATGGGTATTAAAGAGGGCACATTCTGTGTGGAGCACTGGGTGTTATGCACAAACAATGAATCATGGAACACTACATCAAAAACTAATGATATAATGTATGGTGGTTAACATACCAATAAAAAAATTTAAAGAAAAAAAAAGAATATATTATCTCTAAACTCAAGGAATTCACAGCTAAGAAAAGGAAAAAAAGACATTAACAATAAAGCAATGACCAGAAGGCTAAAATATGGCAAGTATGAATAACACATACTGGGCCTTGTGGGAGGCGAATTCCAAGATGGCCCCCAAGACTCACAGCTGGTTTGTTATGGACTTTGGCCTTTAGAAAGCACAGGCAGGACACTGGGAGACTGAAAGGAAAGGTGCAGGTATTTCTTCCCCATTTCGTCTCTGCTTGGTCACCCTGCTATTGAGCAAATGCTATGTGCCAGACGCTATCCTCAGCATATTACAGTTTTTACCTAATTTGAGGTAAACAAAGAAACAAAACCCTGCCTTTGAAGTAGAAATTATTATCCCCACTTTAAAAAAAGTGATATAGATAAATTGCTATAGGTCACAAAGGAAAAGTGGTGAAGCCAGAATTCTAATGCAGGTAACCTGACTTCAGAGCCCAAACTCTAATCACTATCATATACCATAACTGTCTTGGATAACCTGAATCTATCCCTCCAGGGAGGAAACATAACAAATTTTACTCTTGAGTATATATGCTTTAGGGTTTCTTGAAAAAAATAAATGGCTCCACATTAATATTCTTTTTTTTTTTTTTTTTTTTTTTTTTTTTTTTACCCACACTAGATGGTTTTTTTGCACTTGTCATGAAAAGAAAAGACCTTTATTAGGTCTATTTTATAATTTTACCTACTGTTGCAATACAACATGGAAATTGGTTGAGGGCTCTATTTCTCTCTATTTCCATCTTATCCCTTCCTCAGTGGTATACATTTGAGTTCTAACACCTAACATGATACTGAAAATAGTCCATGATGAGTAATCTGACTAGAATTCCTTATGATCTAACTATATCTAGAGCCATCTCATAGATTCATCAAACACATGTTGTCTTCTCTAATATATTGCCATTGTGACTTAAAAGTTTCTAGTTTAAGATGAAAACAGCAATGATAATGTAGAACGTGGTTCTAGGTTCAAGCTCCCTATCTCCAAGATTTATAGATATCTTACAGCAAGATTACACATGGTTATCTTCCCTTTCATTGATGTTATTTTATAATTTGTGCTATCATTAATGTTAATTTTTAAAATACTGTGCTATAATAATTGAAATTGGGATAGATCTTTGAAACTGTATCCAAATGTGGTTTGGATGTGTTTCAAAGCCCATTAAGTTATCCATAAATGCCAAAAGTAGGAATTACCCTACTATGGGCCAATGGCTGGTTTAAAAAAAATTATCTCTATAAGTAAGCTATAGTTTTCGCATTGTCCAGGGGCCAGTTCTCATGATATTAGAACTAAGAATTATTTATTTAATTTAGGAACCTACTCTGTACCATCTAGCTTGCCAGATGATGGGAATAAAAGGAAGTATCACATCAGAAAATCTCTAGTCTACTGGAAATTAGACAACTGGATATATTATTTGAGTACAGTTGAGATTATATAAACAGACAGAGTAAGCATGCTCTGGGAAGCTATAGGATGAATATCTAATGAAGAAAAACTGACACACATGAAGGAAAAAGGAGTTTTACAGGAAAAGAAGAAGTTTGTGTTCTAGGCAAAGTAACAGTCTATGAAGACCCAGAGAGTTGAGTAAGAACACGTGATCCTTTTGTGCAACAGTATAGATCTCCTTATGACAGGACTGTGGATCATAAATTGAGATGTAGCAAGTGAAGCTAGAGTTAGAGTGGGAAGAACCTTGTATTAAGCAGTTTGCTCTTTATTCTGGAAGCACCTGGGAAACTTTGGTAAATATTAAGCAGTAAAATAACATTATATATATATATATTTATATATATATATAAATACCTGCACCTTTCCTTTCAGTCTCCCAGTGTCCTGCCTGTGCTTTCTAAAGGCCAAAGTCCATAACAAACCAGCTGTGAGTCTTGGGGGCCATCTTGGAATTCTGCCTCCCACAAGGCCCAGTATGTGTTATTCATACTTGCCATATTTTATATGTATATATATAATTATAATTGTAACACAGAATTCTTTTATAAGAGAACCCTTACACTGACAACTTGCAACTCATGCACACCACTTCGTGAAACCGAAGGAAACTTCCTCAACCTGATAAAGGGAGCCTTAGAAAAACATCATACTTTATGGTGAAAGATGGAAATCTTTCTCCCCTAAGATTAGAAATGGAACAAGGGATGCTCACTCTCATCATTTTTATTCAGCACAGTACTGGAGGTTCTGGCCAGGACAATTAGGCAAGAAGAAAATATAAAAGATATCCAGATTGTAAAGAAAGAAGTAAAATTTCTTTTCTAGTTGAAGAAAACATGGATCCCCTATACAGACTATACTAAACATCATCAATAACAATAAGCTATTAGAGCTAATAAATGACTTCAGCAAAGTTGCAGGATATAAGATCAACACACAAAAACCAATTGTATTTTAATATATTAGAAATGACTAATCCAAAAGTGAAATTAAGGAAATTATTTCATTTATAATAGCATCAAAAATATTAAAATGGAATATCTTTAGGAATATCTTTATCAAAAGAATATATTTAATAAATGCCATATTAGTATGCTAAAACCTATAAAGCATCATTAAAAGAAATAAAACAAGTCTTATATAAATGGAAAGCTATCTCATGTTCTTAGATTGGAAGACTTAATATTGTTAAGATGGTAATAATTCACAAACTGATCAAATAATTCAATGCAACCCTTATCCAAATCTCAGCTGCAATTTTTACAGAAATTGATAAACTCTTCCTAAAATTCATATGAAAGTGCAAAGGACTTAGAATAACCAACAGCCTGGGAAAAGAATAACAAATTTGTAGGACTCACACTTCCCAATATCAAAACTTACTTCAAAGTTAGAGTAATCAAGACTGTAGTACTAGCATAACAATGGACATCTAGATCAATGGAGTGGAATTGGAACCAGAAATAAACCCATACATTTATGGGAAATTTATTTTTGATAAGGACATCAAAACAATTAAATGGGAAAAGCATAGTATTTTCAATAGTACAGGGACTATTGGATATCTATATGCAAAACAATGAAGCTGTAAACTAATACCATATACAAAAACCCAAAATGGATCAAAAACCTAAATGTAGGAGCTACAATTATTAAACCCTTAGAAGAAAACATGGGAGTAAACTTTCATGATCTTGGATTTGGCAATGGTTTCTTAGATAGACACTTTAAATAAAATCAAGAAAATAAAAAAATTAACTGAACATCATCAAAATTTAAAATTTTGTTGCTTCAAACAATACTATTAAGAAAGTGAAAAGACTACTCATAGAATAGGAGAAAATAGTTTAAAATCATATGTGTGGCAATGGTCTATTATCTAAAATATATAATGAATGCCTACAACTCAATAAAAAGACAAATAATACAATTAAAATAAACAGATAATTTGAATAGACATTTCTCAAAAGAAGATATACAAATGGTCTATAAGCACAAGGAAAGATGCTCACCATCTTTAGTCATTACAGAAATGTAAATCAAAACCATAATGAGATATATTACCTACTAGGATGGCTATAATTGAAAAGATGGATAGTACCAAGTGTTGGTGAAGATGCAGAGAAACTGGAGCCATCATATTTGGTAGTGGGAAAGTAAAATGGTACAGCTGGTTTTGAAAATAGTCCAGCAGAGGTGGCTCAGTTAGTTAAGTGTCTAATTCTTGATCTTAGCTCAGGTCTTAATCTCAAGATCATGAGTTCAAGCCCTGCATTGGGCTCCACCTTGAACGTGGAGCCTACTTAAAAAAAAAAAAAAAGAAAAGAAAACAGGCAGTTCCTCAAATGGTTAAACATAGAATTATCATATGTCTTAGCAATTCCACACCCAAATACATATCCAAGAGAATTGAAAACATATGTTTTCCTAAAAGCCTAAACATGAATGTTCATAGCAGTATTATTCACAGTAGCCAAAAAAAGGAAACAACTCAGATGTCCATAACTGATGAATGGATAAACAAAAGGTGATCTACTGATACACAGGGATACTGTTCAGCCATAAAAAGGAATAAATTACTGATATACGCTACAACATGAATGAACTTTGAAAACACTACGCTAAGTGAAAGAAGTCAGATATAAAATGCTATATATTGTACAATTAGATTTATATGAAATATCCAGAATGGGAAAAATCCATAAAAACATAAAGTAGATATCAATTGCCAAGAACTAGGGGGATAGGGGAATAAGAAGTGACTGCTAAGGGGTTCAGGATTTCTTTTCAGGGTGATAATTTGCTGGAATTAGATAGTGATAATTGTTGTACAGTCTTGTAAATATATCAAAATCCATTGAATTTTACTTTAAAAAGGTTAATTTTATGGTAATAGAATTACATCTTATATAAAAATCATATGCTATGCAAATTACATAGCAATAAGATTCATTTGTAAATGAAAGTACATGCTGATGTATATAGTAGGTGTTCAGTAAATATTTGGTGAAAAATGAATGCATCATAATGGATTAATAGAAATTACTATTAGAAAATTATACTACATTATATATAATTAAGAATTTAAATTAACCGAGGGGCACCTGGGTGGCTCAGTCAGTTAAGCATCTGCTTTCGGCTCAGATCATGATCCCAGGGTCCTGGGATTGAGTCCTGCATCAGGCTCCTTGCTCAGTGGGGAGCCTGCTTCTCCCTCTGCCTCTGCCCTTTCTCCCTGCTTGTGCTCTCTCTCTCTCTCTCACTATCTCTTTCTCTGTGCCAAATGAATACATAAAATCTTTAAAAAAAAGAATTTAAATTAACCATCATAATTAAACTACAAGATCAGAAAACAATATTTTTAAGAATGACAACCATTATAGAAGTTTAAACCAGTTTCCTTATGAAAAAGAAAGGACGAATTGTTTTCCAAGTAATTCAATGTAGAAACACAAAGCAGTATCTAAATATAGTTTTGTCAAAATTACTTGATAAGGCTTATTCAGAAAGGACATTGAGTAGATTCATTAGGGTTCCATTTAAGAATTACCATTTTGCAAAGGTTTTAGGTTAACATGGAAATTTAGGAGACATTAATCAACTCTGACTTGTAATGAAAGACTATAATCATGCTAATCCAAGAATTGTTCTCTAGCACATTCTGTACCTAAAATTGATGAAAAGACTTTTTGTTGTTCACCTTTCACTTAGGAGATATATTTTAAAGGATGGTTATATTTCATCTAAATTTATTTGGCTAAAGATAGTGATCAATTTTGACTTCATTTAAGATGAATATGACAGAAAATGGAAGTTTGGTAAAGCTGCTCTTTAAATATTTCATTTCTAACCTCTTTAGTTCCTTTAAAAATGATCTTATCTCAGGTATATATAAAATATGCATATATATGTATACGTACACATCACATACATACATATATACACATATTTATAAATTATCAACTATACTTTTGTGTATGTTCAGACATTGAAAAAGTAAATCATACCAGTTATTTCAAAGAGGACAGAGAACAAAGGACAGAGAACTATAAATTGCACATTAACTATAAAATGCTATTAGCTTAGTCAGAGAACATTGTTATTTTGACTCTGACAATCAACTTAATCATTAAATATATGTCCTAATTAAGCTTAACTTTCTTAGTGGTGAAAGTGCATTTTCTTCTCTCTTCTTTTCTTCTCACAGTACTGAGATGCCCTAATCCCCTTGCTACAGAATAAATTCAATTTGGCATCACTGTCTTTGCTTCATAAAAAAATGAGAACAAGTAAACACACCTACTCTAACCTGACTTTGGGTATTTGCAGAATGGTTTTAGAATTAATGCACCGTATGCAGATTTGTCTGCCAGATTTACACAGGTCTCCAACTTATTTTGCAGCTCTTATTGACAACATTCACTCCTTCTGTTAGGACACTGTTTTTGCTAGATGACGTCCTCAAGATTCAGGGATCATAATTGACTGCATAATAAACATTTGTCCACAATGTACTATACTACAAAAACAAAAGAATATAGTGGTGCTGCCAAAAAAGAATTATGGGGACTACACACAAACCTAATTGGAAAGAGAAAGTAGCCACTTCAATACCTGTAGATATCCCCCAGGGGATGTCTTGTCAAACCATCTTACTTTTCAGATCTGTGAATTGAGGTTCAAGGAGGCATGCCCAAGATCACAGATGGTGCTTAGTTAGGTTCCTTACATCTACCCCATGCCCATTCTACTGTCACTTCTGTAACAACTCTTAAACATGATGAAGAAAGCATTGAAAAGTTTCCCTTCTTTGTCCTTGAAGGTATGCATGCTGTTTTAATCGACTTTAAAGCAACATGAACATAATTCTAATGAAAGATGTATTTTTCTCACAGCCATAGCAACTTACATAATAAAACTGTTCTCTCCACACAAACACTTCTGGACTCTGGCATTAAGTAAGCCTTATATTCACATTATTGCCATCTCAGTGTGGTCACAGCTTTGACCTCTGCTTTTCTTACTTATAACAGCACAGAGACATTCTCTATTGCTATACATATTTCATATTTCTCATCTTCAAAAGCTGCCTAATATTTTACTATTTTGATGTGCCATAAGTAACTTATATTCCTGTAGATGGACATTTAAGTTGCTTACATTTCCTTATCTTTCTTTTAGTGTTACAATGAATATATATGTACACATATAAAATTAATTCACTTATTTGTTTTAAAAAGAGAGAGAAAGTGTGTGTGCTCAAGTCGGGGAGGGGCAGAGGGAGAGGGAGAGAGAGAAAGAATCCTCAAGCAGACTCCCCACTGAGAGTGGAGCCTGATGTGGGGCTCGATCCCAGGACCCTGATATCATGACCTGAGATGAAATCAAGAGTCGGCTGCATAAACTCTGAGCCACACAGGTGCCCCACAATGAATATATTTTTGAAGTTTTTTTCCTCCAAATCTTATATTATTGTCTTAGGTTCAATACGCAGATATGGGATTAACCTGATGAACAATACCTACCATTTTAATTGTTCTTTATTCTTATTATCATATTGCTCCCCAGATGGCTCTACCATTTAAAATGCTGCTATTAATACTAAGATATCTTTCATTGCACCCTCACCAATAATGGATATTACCATTAAAATTTTTTGAATAGTCCAAACCCTTACTTTCTATTAATACAATAATATAAACTGGATAGCTAGATGCAAAAGAATAAAACTGGACCACTTTCTTACACCATACACAAAAATAAGCTCAAAATGGATTAAACGCCTAAATATAAAACCCCAAACCATGAAACTCCTAAAAGAAAACATAGGCAATAATCTCTTGGACATTAGCCCTAGCAACATGTTTCTGGATATGTCTCCTCAGGCAGGAGAAGCAAAAGTAAAAATAAATTATTGGAACTACATCAAATTAAAAAGCTTTTGCACAGTGAAGGAAACCATCAGCAAAATGAAAAAACAGACCTACCAAATGGGAGAAGATATTTGTGATAAGGAGTTAATATTTAAAATACATACAGGACTCATACAACTCAACACCAAAAAAAATAATAATAATCTAATTAAAAACGGGCAGAGAACCTGAATAGACATTTTTTCAAAGAAGACATAAGAGATGGCCAAGGGACGCGTGAAAATATTCTAAACATCACTAAATATGAGGAAAATGCAAATCAAAACCATAATGGACATCACCTCATGGCAGTCAAATGGCTAGTTTCAAAAAGACAAGAACTAAAAAGTGTTGGCAGGGATGTGGAGAAAAAGGTAACCCTCATGCATTGTTGGTTGGAATGTAAATTGGTGCAGTCACTATGGACAACAGTATGGAGCTCCCTCAAAAAATTAAAAATAAAAATACCGTATGATCCAGTAATTTCATTGCTGGGTATTTACCCAAAGAAGACAAAAACACTAATTTGGAAGGATATATACACCTCTATGTTTATTGCCATATTATTTATAATAGCCAAGATATGGAAGCAACCTAAGTGTCCATCAATAGATGAGTAGATAAAGAAGATGTGGTACACACACACACACATACACACACACAGGGGAATATTACTTAGTCATAAAAAATGAGATTTTGCCATTTATGACAACATGGATTGACCTAGGTATGCTAAGTGGAATGTCAGATGGAGAAAGACAGATACCATATGATTTCACCTATATGTGGAATCTACAAATAATAAAATAAAAAACAAAACAAAACAAAAAACAGAAACAAACTCATAAATATAGAGAACAAATTGATGGTTGCCAGAGGGGAGGAAGATAAAGGGTAAAGGAATGAATGAAATAGGGGGGAGGTGGTAACTGTACTTATCAGTGGTGAGCCCTGCATAATGTATAGAATTGTCAAATTACTATGTTGTACCTGAAACTAATATAACATTGTATGTCAAGTATACTTCAATAAAAAAGAAATAATGCTCTTCAGCTGAGCAAATGAACACAAATGAATACACAAATAAAAATAAAACATTTTTTTTGAGGTTTGAAGACTGGTTTGAAGGCTGAGTATGAAAAAATCAAGTTAACATTTTTATTTACATTTTTATATACATTTTAGTTAATGTTGAAATTTAAGATATATTAATTTTTTAAAAGAGTAATGAACATGTTATTTAGAAAAATATTGCCAAATTCCTTTTCGTAGGGGATAAATAATAATTTGGGTTTTAAAAACCTTTATTAAAATAGTTCAAATATTATATTTTATGTTTATTTTGTATTTTCATGTTTGCTAAATTAAGTATAGAAAAGTATTATTAAATATTATTAAGGTAAATAGAAGGTACAGAAAAGTATTATATAATAATATATGTAAATAATACATTTTTGAAATTATTGAATATACAAAATTATTAAAAATAGAAAATGACTATTTTTCTATGTTTTATGTATTTATGGGTTATGTCTTGAATAGCAATTGCCTTTTTCCTTGATCCATTTATATTACTATTATATTTATTTTAATATTATGTTCACTTTTCTTTAAAATATCATTCACTATTAACTCAAACAATTACTGAATGCTTATAACTGGCCCTATGCGAAACTTTGGGACTTTACAATCCCTCCGTCAAAAAGCTTACTGTCTGGAGGAAGAGTTGGATAAGGCAAATATAAAGTACTGAAAGGCAAGGGTATGCTAAAGACCTCCTTTGCCCCTTTTTAATTTCCATATTTGACAAGTGAAGTCACACATGTATTAGGGAGAAAAGCTTCAGTTTGGCAGCCCTTTGCTGCTCTTAGGGGTCTTGTCTTCCCAACCAGACTAAGTTCCCTTGTGAGTCAGAGTAGCCCTGAAGTCTGTGTTCATGCTCAGCCAAGGCAAGTGGAGAAGCTCTGATATACTGGATCACCTCCATGGATCCCCAAACCAACTCAATCTCTTCAATGAAACCCTCTGGGGATAGTATGGAAACATCATCCTTTCAACACTTTTGGCATATCCCATACTCTTCTTACTGCATTCTTCCTACTGCCAAGATGGCTATTCACAGGCAAGTCTTGTCTACATATGATGCTGGCCATGTAAGAGCATGGCCATGTGCTGCATGTTAAAAATGTCATGGGTGTAGAAGTGTTTTGAACACTGATATGTATCACATGCACTTTGGTTTTTACTTCTATTTGAATTATTTCTATGCTAGAGTGATGAGTACTACTCAGCCACTTACATATTCTCTTTTTTCAGAGGCCAGGATAATACAACCAGTTGAATAGCCCCTTATACTGTGGCTGTGGAAATGGAAATCAAGTTTCTCCTTTCTTTTTGTTAAGAGGTTAGTTTTATGAGACAATGTATCTGTTTTCATTCCTTTTTTAATAAATAAAATAACTGTCCACTGGAAACATGTTTACAATATGATCAAGTGTTTGGAAGATTTGACTCCTATCTCTTGGGGCAGTCATATGTCATATGGAAGGGGGGAGTGGGTACTTCTTGAGGGTCATGGTCTAAATTAAAATTTCAGTTCTTAAGTTTGGATAATGAGGAAAATTCTTGGAAAGCAGAATGGAACAAAGACAGCTTAATTATTAAACATCAGCATCAAGAAAAAAAGCTAATCAATGCAGTAACTACTATATTTGGTTAGTTTTAAGAAATAAAGAAAATGATGTAAATATTTAAAATCCATAAAATGCATGTACTTCAAAATTGTAAGTTCGTATAAGAAGCATAATGATAACAATAAATTGTACCCCCAGCACCATTATTTTATGGTCCTTTATATTTTAAATAGTTTCTGAGGTGGGTATTCTTATGGGCAGATGGGTAAAATACCTTTAGTATTAGACGTCTGATAACATTTTTTTTAGGAAAAACTTACATATAGCAATGATATTTAAAAGTACTTTGCAGAGATAAAGTTATTTAGAGGACAGTATGCATGTTTGCACTTGAATATTATTTTTGAACATGGAGATATATAGATTGTGATTAGGAATCAAGGCAAGGAAAAGGTTTTTACAGGAGCCCTATCTCTGGCCAACGAGCTAGATTTATACTAGAAGTAGACCAAGCCACATATTTAGTCACCAAACACCTGTATCTATAATTTTTTTTTTTTTTTTACTTTGCAAAAGGAATATTCCTCTTTATTCAGGTCTACAAATGAAACTTCGGGTATTGGAAATAACGTGAAAACTGTAAATGCAGGCTCTCTTTGAGCTCTGATTTTATGTGGATTTTAGCTGGCAAGTATGTTGTGAGAATGTAATGAATCCCAGGAGCAGAAATAATCAGGCCCATTATTCTCAGCCTTATTTAAAGAATGGTTTATACAGTAACATGATCAGCAAGAAATCTGTTCTCCTCTTCCAGCTGGAACACTCACGCTGGGCTGATCTATTTAATAATTACTGGCTAAATATTTACAACGGGTTGCTTTTATTTTAAAGCACAGTCAAGATATTTAGAAACTATGATGAGTTTATTTCCAGGAAAAACAAATTGAAATTCTTGACTTTAGGAAAAGGTAACCATATTTGGTATAACATTTTTATTCATGTTGGTATTATATTAAAGCCCACGTCCCAATGGGGGTGAAATACTGAGATCTCAGCCAAAGCTTACCAGAAAGGCAAGGATTGTTTTCATTGTTAATTCCATGCTCAAACTACTAGGTGTTCTAATAGGTACTGAAGATTATAAAACTCGAACTAATTAATCAGCATGGAAAAGCAGCCTCGTGGGATTATCATCTAGCATTTTAATCAGATTTCATGAGAATATACCTTTGTTCTATTCAATCCATCCTGCAGAAAAAAAGGTAAAACTGTATTCAGTGATGATCAACTTTTTGTAATGTACTTTTACAGAAAGAAGCATGTGTGGAAGAAAATAATGAATACAGAGTTTGAGTTACTTCAAAATAACCTGCCACACATAAGCCAGATGGCAATGTGTCTTTGAGCACTGTTCCAGAGGCTGCAGAGATGGGGCGCAATCTGGGGGTGCCTCACCGCATTCTCTGCACTGCACCCACGTCTGCAACCTCCAGTGTGCCCTTGTCCCCTCTGCTTTAAGTAGACTTCTGGGTTCTGCACCCTCTAACTTCTCCCTTCACTGTCCACCCCCCAGGTGATGGTTTAAGTCACTCCTTCATGTTCATAGCCTCTGTGTGTGTGCAAGTGTGTAAAATAAAACATATAGAGGAGTCCACAAAAGTGTATACTTTGGTGATGTACTGTTTTCACTCTCTTAATGGTATCTATTGAGGGACACAAGTTCTTTATTTCAATGGGCCCCGATTTGTAAACTTTTCCTTTAGTGTTTCTCATGTGTGTCCTCTTTCGTAAATTTTTCTTACCCAAAGGGACAAAGGTATTATATTGCATTGTGGGCTCTTTATTGTTTTCCCTTTGGCAAACTGTTTTGCCTTTCACAATCTGCCTAGAATTATTTTTTCGTATTTGTGTTTTTATATTTGGTGTGAGGTAGAATTCTGCATTCCATTTGGAAAGACTAGCTGGAGCAAAGACTGAGATTTCAGGAACCTGAGTCTGACGAGGACACAGGAGCCAGGGACTGAGGCAGGAGGAGCGGAAAGGAGGCTGCAGAGGCAGACGCTGGGCAGGTATTTGGGAGCCATCAGCCCTCGCTAAGCATTTTCACTTTATCCTAAGTGTGTGGGAAGCTATCAGATAATTGGGATCAGGAGAGTGATATGATAAGATTTGTGTTTTTAAGGATCACTAGCTGTTGTGAGGATAATCAATTGAGATACAAATGTAAATGAAGGGGACCAGTTAGGGAGCTCCTGCACATTGCCAAGTGTGAGATGATTAAAATTGGGACCAGGATCCCAACAGAGGAGGTAGGGAAACATGGACAGACTTGAGGTTTGTTTTGAAAATAAAGCCAACAGGATTTTCTGATGGATCAGATATGTGTTTGAGAGAGAGATGAATACGAAATACGATTCCAAGCTGATATTTACTGAGACAGGCAAAATAGCAGTTAAACTTTTACTGGCTCCATGAAACTCTGGTCCAGGTTGTGAATGTTTCCAGAAGTAGTCGGTGCATCAATTTTGTACTTGATAGTAAAAAGTTACCTTATATTTGATAATGCCTTCTTACTTAATGTATAAACTCTTCAATTCCCATATTCCAAAATTATTATAACAAATAATCTCTAGATATTTACCAAGCATTCTCCCAGATACAATTTGGTCCCAGCATCTCCTTGAGTGGTAGGCAGGATCATTAGTCTCCTTAGTTGTCAGCTGAGGAATATTAGATGTGGTATTTAATAGATACTGCAGCTGGACCTTCAACTAAGTCTTATGACTCCAGAATTCCCAACTTTTTTTGTATGTCTTGTGTTTCCTCTATGACAGCAAGATCAATGGTGGAGCACAAAAATACTCATAAAATATTTGCTGATGTATTTATTGAATGGGGCACACCTGCTGTATCTAGGCAAGAAAGAGAAGATTTTAGCCATCCACTGATTACACCAAGAAGTTCAGACCTGGAATTCTTTTTCTTCTATTTAATGGTTGTATCTGTTTTTAAATAAGTTCATCTAGAAATATTTAACTTCTAAGGTCTAACCCTATTTTCTAATGAAAGTATATGGACATACCCTGGAATTATGCCCTGGCTAATTTTTCTTAATCTGCTTGAATTCTCCCTCACGAGTGAGTATGAACTGAAGCATGAATAATAAAGAACAAAATGCTATCTCTACCTGAACTTAAAAATTCAACAGAAAGGCCAACTCATCAGCAGCAATTAGTGTGGAAACCCAGATGGTCAGATGAGACCAACCATCAGCTGATTTTATTAATTTCTTAAGGAAATGTTTAACGTTGAGATGGAGTCTTCAGAAATGCACCTAGAATATGTTATTTTTCCAATAGGCTAATTTAATTAATTCCAACTGGATTAATTTGAACACATTACCGTTGTTTATCTAAAGAGAAAGAACAAGTACAATAAGTTCTAATGTAATGAACAGTACAAGACTGAATCTTTAAAACAACATGAATTCAAGTAATGAGAATTTATCATTTGAATACACTGAATATTCCCTCTCAGAGTAAGAATGGCGAACTTATAATAACTGGCATTTATAACTTTCACAAAGCACCTGTATACATCATTCTGATTTAATCTTCACCACACCCTTAATAATATTAGTTTATATTCATCAAATGCTTGTGCCAGGGACCATGCTCAATGCTTTGTACACATTACCTTATTTATTTTCTTCCTAATAAGCTGCAAGTTAGGTGACTTGATTAAGGTTTTTGCTGATAAGCAAGACAAATGGATTTTGCCTAACTTGAACAAAACAAAATTGCTAAATTTAAAACTCTAAATGCTAAAATTGAAGACTGGAACTAAGACAATTTGGAACACTATTTTTTAAGTCAACCAGTTCCACTGTTTTGTTTTGTTTTTGTTTTCAGACTTTATGAGATTCTACCCCAGGTTCACATTCTTATGAAAGTCTATTTGGTTTGATTTGGATATTGTACCCATTTCCTTGTCCAGGTGTTTCAGTCTGGTTAACACTAACTTCTGAGCATTGAAGGTGGAACTAAAGGAAAGTTCCTTTTCCTCTAACCAGTTTGGCATTTGCACAGAAAATGCAGCATACCAGGTGTAAGTTAAGGAGGAAAAAATACAAGAGTCAATGCTATGTCCCAGGTTTCCAGAATCAGTAGGGAGAAAAAGGGAGAGATCTCAGGTTATACACAGACGACAAATAAGTGGTCAGATGGCTCCTGAAGCCTGCAGGTTCTCATGAAGCTAGATCAGTCTTAGCTCCTCAATAAGAAACAAAACTTCTGACAGTGGGCCGCACAGGTTTAACGGTAATGAGATAGCTGGGTGCCCATGATGTGCATGTCTAATCTCTGCCCTGGAGAGATGACCATAGAGCCTTCTCTTCTGTGTGTCTCACTGTACAAAGGAAATAAAAATTCCAAGACATAACAGACAGATATGGGAGAAAACTAGTGGGAGAAGGAAAGCTATTGGAATGGGTATGTACTGGTGGAACAGGGAGGTGGTGAGCCTGTAGCCCAGGGTTGATGACACCAGTCAGCAGCAGAGAACAGGAAAATCAGATTAAGTTCTTATCTTTCTTTGCCCATTGGGTACCCTTAGGACAATCATTGTTAGTTCCGTGGCCTGCGAAGTCTATGGCAACTGCCCCTGGGGTTGGTGTTCTCAGGAGGACCATTAGAGCAGTACTGCAGCCTGGTTGGGCATAGGAGCTGATGAAAACACGTTACCTACCAGCCTTGGTTTTCTACCTCATCTTCTCCAAACTCTGAGTGTTGGTGGGTTACTCTGTGGGGTGATGGCTTCCTACCAATCTTACTTTTTCCTGAGCATTTACAGATTAGCTGCAGTTGGCCAAATCATGGCAAACGAAAATAATTTCTTCTTACGAAGGCTAAGATGTATCTCTTAGATTTTCCCTAAATTTATTATAGACAGAGTAGATGATCTCCTTAGGACAATCTAAGCTTACAGGCCAAAATAACAAGAAACTCAGTAAGTATAGCTACTTTGAATAAGAACAAAAGACTGGAAAACATATGCCCTCAGTGGCAAATGCTATTAGTAGTAGGCAATCGCATACTATTCACACACATCTTTGCATTTCAATTCAAACTACTGCATTAAAAGGTCCAAATGATATTGGCTATAAGTTCAAGTTTATATCAGTACAAAAATTCGAACTAAAAATGTGGATGCTGGTCCAGCAAAAACAATGGAGGATGTGAATAAAATGTCTACATACCTGACACATAGTAGTGGGTTAGTAAGTATAAATATCTCCCCTATGATTTACAGTCATACACTTAGTAAGTGAAGAGCCAGTTTTGTGTCTTTTTCTTTTCCTCTTAAACTGATACAGCTTTAGGCACTGTATTTGTTTCCTGGGGCTGAGTTAAACAAATTACCACAAACTCGGTGACTTAAAACAACATTTTTTTATCTCAAAATTCTGAAGGCTGGAGTCTAACATCAGTATCACTGGACTGAAATTGAGGGGCTGGCAGGGATGTGCTCCTTCTGGAAGCTCTAGGGAAGAATCCATTTCTTGCCTCTTTGGTCTTCTTCAAGGAAATTCTGCCGACATTCTTTGGCTTGTGTCTGCAGTGGTCCAGTCTTCAAGACTGCCAACTTCAAACCTCTCTCTGCTCTGTCTTCACACACCATCTCTGTGTCAAATCTCCCTTTGTCTCTTTCTTATAAGGACACTTGTGATTACACTGGGCCCACCAAGACAATCAGTAGGGAGCCCTACACAGGGCTTGATCCCAGGACCCCTGGATCGTGACCTGAGCCAAAGGCCGATGCTTAACCAACTGAGCCACCCAGAGGCCCCTAGTATCTGTATTATTGTTGGTACTTTGTCCTACCCTCATATACTCTACAGATATGTTATTTGTACATATTTTCTCTCCATTGTTCCTAGTGATCATCTAACAATAGAGTTTTAAGCAACATGGTTGTAAAGAAGAAACAGTGGACTTGTTAGACTGGAACCAGATGTTAGTCTTAAAATTTTCAGTTGGGATGAAAAGTAGCAAGCAATAAGGGGATGGTTTGTTTTGAAATCTATTATTTTACAAGTCTATATGCTTTGCCAGTCATTTTTTGAATAAGCAAGTAAGAAAGACATTGAGGACCTCTGTAGCTTGAAAGTGCATAAGTCTGCCATCAGAAGTATAAACTATAAGATTGACATACCATAGATAACACCTGAATGGTATTTAAGACAGGAGTTTTCATACCTGGACAAAGAATACGGTTATCAAAACATGATATCCTTAGCAATGGAATATCTTAAATACACAAGACACTAGCAGAAATTACTAGACTTTTGGACAGAGGATGTGTTCTAAGCCATGGATTGATACGGTCTTAATGACTGGGGCTATAGGTGAGGATATGCTTTGCTTCCATACACTTGAAGTAGCCTGATATAGTTAAGGAACATTTCATAGTCATCTTGCAATACTAAAGACAATCATAGTTGGTCTTTGTCTTCTCACATAGAATTCACAAAGGTAATGAACTTGCGATGGAAACATAAGCAGTCGGGTGAATGTTACCCCCATAGCTCTCACCAGAAGCAAATAAATTAGAATTCTTCTCCTTCATTCATCATTGTATTATGAGCATTCTGAATCAATCCATCCAGTAAGTCAAGAAGTACGTATTGAGCATCTAACATGTAACTGATACCAAGTGAGGTACTAGACATACAATGGGGGAGCAAGATGGACCTAGACCCTTTCTGCATTCCTCCCTACTGACATAATCATATCCTGTAAAACTTCAACAAATTACAAAAAGACAAGTGAATAAGCAGATGGATTAGCAAAAATACATCTTCACAATAACAGCAACAAAACTTCTCCATCAAGTTCTTCACAATGTCTTTTTTCCATTGCATATTTTTTCCTGCTTTGTCAACAATTATTTGACCATAGAGTTGAGGGTCCATATCTGGGCTCTCTATTCTGTTCCATTGGTCTATATGTCTATTTTTCTGCCAGTACCATGCTGTCTTCATGATATTTGCTGTTTTTCATAGATGGATTTTATGAAATTGAGGAATGTTCCCTCTATCCCTATACTCTGAAGAGTTTTAATCAGGAAAGGATGCTGTATTTTGTCAAATGCTTTTTCTGCATCAATTGAGAGGACCATATGGTTCTTCTCTCTCCTCTTATTAATGTGTTCTATCACATTGATTGATTTGTGAATGTTGAATCACCCTTGCATCCTGGGGATAAATCCCACTTGGTCGTGGTGGATGATCCTTTTAATGTATTGTTGGATCCTATTAGCTAGGATTTTGTTGGGAATTTTGGAATCCATATTCATCAGGGATATCGGTCTGAAATTCTCTTTTTTGATGGGGTCTCTGCCTGGTTTGGGGATTAAGGTAATGCTGGCCTCAGAGAATGAGTCTGGAATTTTTCTTTCTGTTTCTATTTTTTGAAACAGCTTCAGGAGAATAGGCATTATTTCTTCTTTGAATGTTTGGTAGAATTCCCCAGGGAATCCATCAGGCCCTGGACCCTTGTTTTTTGGGGAGGTTTTTGATCACTGCTTCAATCTCGTTACTGGTTATTGGCCTATTCAGGTTGCCAATTTCTTCCTGTTTCAGTCTTGGTAGTCTCTTCATTAAATGATGCTGGGAAAATTGGACAGCTATATACAGAAGAATGAAACTGGACCATTCTCTAACACCATACACAAAGATAAACTCAAAATGGATGAAAGACCTCAGTGTGAGACAGGAATCCATTAAAATCCTAGAGGAAAATATAGGCAGTAACCTCTTTGACATCAGCCACAGCAACTTCTTTCAAGATACATCTCCGAAGGCAAGTGAAAAAAAGCAAAAATGAACTTTTGGGATTTCATCAAGATAAAAAGCTTCTGCACAGCAAAGGAAACAGTCAACAAAACAAAGAGACAACCCACAGAATGGGAGAAGATATTTGCAAATGGCAGTACAGACAAAGGGCTGATATCCCAGATCTATAAAGAACTTCTCAAACTCAACACCCAAAAAAACAAATAATCAAGTCAAAAAGTGGGCAGAAGATGTGAACAGACACTTCTCCAAAGAAGACATACAAATGGCTAACAGACACATGAAAAATGTTCATCATCATTAGCCATCAGGGAAATTCAAATCAAAACCACATTGAGATACCACCTTACACCAGTCAGAATGGCAAAAATTGACAAGGCAAGAAACAACAAATGTTGGAGAGGTTGTAGAGAAAGGGGAACCTTCTTACACTGCTTGTGGGAATGCAAGTTGGTACAGCCACTTTGGAAAACAGTGTGGAGGTGCCTCAAAAAATTAAAAATAGAGCTACCCTGTGACCCAGCAATTGCACTCCTGGGTATTTACCCCAAAGACACAGATGTAGTGAAAAGAAGGGTCATACACACCCCAATGTTCATAGCAGCAATGTCTGCAATAGCCAAACTGTGGAAAGAGCCGAGATGCCCTTCAGCAGATGAATGGATAAAGATGTGGTCCATATATACAATGGAATATTACTCAGCCATCAGAAAGGATGAATACCCAACTTTTACATCAACATGGATGGGACTGGAAGAGATTATGCTAAGTGAAATAGGTCAATCAGAGAAAGTCAATTATCGTATGGGTTCACTTATTTGTGGAACATAAGGAATAGAATGGAGGACATTAGGAAAAGGAAGGGAAAAATGAAGGGGGAAAATTGGAGGGGGAGATGAACCATGAGAGACTATGGACTCTGAGAAACAAACTGAGGGTTTTAGAGGAGAGGGAGGGTGTGGGGATGGGTTAGCCTGGTGATGGGTATTAAGGAGGTCACGTTATTGCTTGGAGCACTGGGTGTTATACAAAAACAATAAATCATGGAACACTACATCAAAAACTAATGATGTACTGTATGGTGACATAACAAAGTAAAAATAAAATTAAAAAAAAAAGTTCTTCACAATGTCACAAGCAAGTTAACACTAGGCCTAGTATCAACATTCATTCATTTATTTACTGATGAACATACATGGGTCATCTAATATATTCCAGACATTCTACTAGCTACTAATGATATAAAAATGATTAACAAGAAGACCATAATGGATGCTTGTTTCATTAATTAACTAATTAGACTCTGAGGACATTGAAATAAATAGAAATACTGAATCAACTAAATAACATCTTGGTTATCAAAAGTAACAGATGTGATAAAATAGGTAGACAATATACTTGAGTGACATATAAATCAAGGATAGTATATCTTCAAATGTTTATTAGCAAAAAGAGTGAAAATATGAGACATAACATAATATTGCACATCCAAAAAGAAAAAAAGAGTTCCTGGGTTGAAATACAACGAACTTCTATAGGTAATGTTTTCAAATGACAAAGAATCTACTCAATAAAACCATAAGAGAAGTTCCTTTATCAAGAGAAAATTTAAAAGGGGCTTCAAATTAACTCATTTCTGCATTAGACTATGTAATCTAAGTCAAAGTGCAGAAACTGTAAACATAATTAAAATAATAATTAGATTACTATCTAAAGGAAAGCAGGTGAAGCCCCTTCTGGAGAACTGGTGTGACTCACAAGAGAAACTGATTACGTAACATACGTGACTCACTTTCATTCCAAGCAACTGAGAGCAGAATCAACAAGCATTTGCAGCCTCCCCACTAAATGGCATATTCATCAATATCCCATTTGTATATTCAAGTCACCCAAGACCTCTACATTTAATTGTTAAATGTCTCATTTAGACTGTTGATAGAATTATTCCAAACTCTAACCTTCTGGCACAGAATTCCTATATGGAGCAGAGCAGCTATCCTGGGTCCAACTGGTTTACTACTGTACATAAGCTTTTCACATGTTCTACTTGCTTGGGCATTTTGTTTCATTTGGCAACATGGTCTCTTTCCAAATCACTCTGTTGCTGATGAGACATAGTCAGAACTGCTAAAGGCATAGAATTGACAGCTGAGAGTGAGGAAGGACTCTGAAAAAACACCAAACAGAAAATCACAGTTGTCCTGGGCAAATTTGCCTGTGTATTTCAGAAATCCCCAAGGGCAATGCTGGATTGCGGCACTTTGCTTGAAGTTCATAAGGAGCACTGTGAGTCATCAAATGTCAGCCTATGTTCAAATATTCCTTTTTGACAAAGACTTGGGAATATTTAATAAACAAATTTAAACTAGAAAGCTTTCTCATTTAAAGGAAGGACCAAGCTTTACTCTCAAAAGTAACTTGGTTGAAACCCTCATTTCCTTTTGAAACTGGTATTGACCTTTCACCAAAAGATGCCTCACCAAGTGCTTGAGATAGTTTACATCTATTGGAAGCTAAAAACACCTTTTGATGAAATCTACAGTACCCTGGGCTCAGACATTATACTCAACATATGAAAAAAAAATTAAATGAATTTCTCATTCTAATGTACTTAATAGAAATGATAGCAGGTAACACTTACTAAGCACTTATTATATGTCAAGCACCGTGTTGATTTCCTTACAGAGATCATCTGATTGAATCCCCCAACAATCCTAAGAAGTAGACATTATTATAATCTACAAAGTACAAGCATTTGAATACTTTATTGGCTAGCCCCCATCCTACTGTAGACAAATGTCAGAGCTTCATTTGAATTCTGACCAGTTGACTCTAGGGACAGTGGAAATCTCTGATTCGGGTCGATTTCTTTGTCATTAGATCAGGTGTGAGAATGTTCCCCCCAAAAACATTTGTTTTTAAAAAATGTTATTGTGCTCTCTCTTAAACCTAAATCCATTAAAAAGATATATTTCTCTGGTTTCAAAGTGAAGTCAAAATTCTTGATAAAAACTGCACAGGGAATCAAAAAAGCTACAAGAGAGAAATGAAGAATTTTAAGGTATGAATTATTTAACAGAAATCAGTCAACAATGTCTGTTTTCATCAGTTTCATGAATACTGTCACCAAACCTATAAAATTCTATAAATCTAATTAAACTGCTTCATTGAATAAAAGATATATTAAAACAAACTTGCTAATGGCTGGAATGAAGAGTCTAAGTTAGGAAATGTATGAATGAAAACAGTATTAATTGAACTTTACCAAAGTAAAGTGAAGATGAAGACTTTCAGACCGTTACTGGAAAAAAATACTTTCAGATTTATTACTTTCAAATGAATTAATACATATGTATGGCTATCAATCATATAGTTACTATTTTAATAAGATAGTTTAAAGTAAAGAACTTATGTTCTGAAGTTCTGCCTCAAAAAGAAAGATTCAGTCATAATTATATATCAATTTGTTTACAAAAATAGGTTAAAGCTCTCAGAGACAGTATAACCTCTTAGATGCCTTGCAATCTAATTTCTTCTGCAATTTTGCTTAGCAAATTCATATGCACAGAGATCGAAAGATATGTCCAATTCAGATCAAATGATCATATATTCCCTAAGTAGTGGAACCTTAGTAGTGGAATTTATGTGAGTTCTAATTCAGAAAATATTTTGACCTCTTTGTGTAATTGACTGCTCTGTGATTATGATTCTGAATGTCACAGCCTGAGGAGGAGAGGTCAGAGAAAGGACCCAAGTGATCTAAGCATTATGTGATTATTTGAATGCTAAGGAAAATTTCAATGAATGTAATAGCAGCAAATTGCACACTGATGATTCAGGCTCCTGTTTAGTTTGGTATTTTCAGGAAAATACAGTTACCTTAGCAACTAACATATCACATGGCGCATGCTGTAGCATGCAGAACATCTCCAAATCAAAAAACTATGTCCCTCTGGAAGATATTGTACCAGGAAACAGGAAGACAAACCAACCTCTTCATGTAACAAATTATTGATCTCCTTGACAGTTAGAAGATAATTTATATTTAAATCAGTTTTTCTTTGCTACAATCCTACCAAAATGGCAATATGTATATCACATGGATGAAGAAAAATAAATTGTATCACTTAAGTGCAATCCTCAATTGAATCAAGTTCTGAACACTACAGTGACTGACTTATAAACCTATACACCCGAATAATCTTGGGGGGGATGTGTCATAGTTACAGGTAAGATATTTTTAAAAGTTTAAATAATAAGTTATTATCATTAAACGCCAAGAAGGAGAAGTACTTTTACCCTGGTGGCAGTAACTCCAAAGTTGACATAATTACAGTGTGAGAATTTAAAACTATGCCTCTACAAGTCTCAAACAACCTGTGTGAATATGAAATATGCAATTAACCTGATTGCTATCTGCATTGTTATAGAGACCCAAGTCTTACTAATTCAAAGAAAAATAAGTGTCGCGGTTTCTTTCAATCTTGTATGTGTTCACTGCAGAAGAAACAAGTATCTCCTGCCTGCCTCCCAAGAGCTGACTTTTTAGTAACAAGATAGAAAAGGTGCCTGCTTTTGCAGAGTAGATGTTCTAGTTGGGAGAGACATACGATAAAGGGTAAATTATATTGTGCTAACGTCCATGAAGAACATGAAACAGGCCTCCTCTTCCTTTACTTCTTTCTTTCTCTTCCCTTCCTGGACATGTCAGTCCTAAAGCTATTAGATGGGACAGAGTGAGGAGGGGGCGGTGGTGGGAAGGGTGGTCTAGCAGCCACCTGGTGCAGATTACTAGAGCCTGAGCAGAGTGAGAACATCTGCAGCAATGGGGCAGGATGGAGGAGACTAGAGATTGACTATGTACAGGGATTCATCACATAAGAAAACACACTAAAAATAATGGAAGTCAGATTTCTAGCTGTTGGAAAGGGAGTTTTAAATTCAGAAAATGGGAAAACTAGAATAAAATCTAATCAGATTGGATTGGAAAAGTTACAACTCTTAGTATATGTGCAGACAAATACAGAAATAAACACATGTGTATAAATACATATATTTAAAATATATAACAGATATTTATCATATAAATAGTACATATTATATATAAATATATAATTATATATATATTTTTTCTGAGAGGGCTCAAGCACCAAATTCTAATAACAATGAGCGTAACTAGAGCCCAGAAATACTATTTTCCACTGAAAGGAAATAGACCTTCTTGAAAAAATTGCTGAGTCCAGGGCTAGGGCAGGGAAAGTACAAATGAGCACATAACATCTTTTCATGTCTGAAAGTAAAGAAGCACCAAAACAATGATTAAAATATGTCAAAAGTAAAAAGTCAACATGGAGAGGCTCCCACTAACCAAATTTGGGATGATTTGAGCATCAAAATAGATAATGATAGCAATGGGTTAAAACATATCAAATAAAACAGGGAACCGTCAGTTGATACAGATATAAATAAATTAATGGGGGAAAATAAGTCTGACAAGGAAATGATACCTACAGTTTCCCAAAGTACCTCCTCACAAAATGCTTACAAACTACAAAGGGAAGTGAGTGTCTTTATAGAGGAGAAGCCTGGCAGACACCGTTTTAATCAAGTGATCAAAGTGAACACTGGTAAAGGACAGAATCAAACCTGTGCGCCACCTGGGAGGAAGCAGGGAGAGGGATACAGCATCATTTCTGTGATATTTTCATTAGTGATGCACAACTGAATCTAATCATAGAGAAATATCAGACAAATCCAAATTGAGGGATCTTCTACAAAGATAATTGGTCTGTAATATGGTCATGAAGGTCAAGGAAAGACTGAGGGACTCTTCCAGTTTGAAGCAACTAAGGACAACCAAATGCAACGTGATTTTGAAGTGGATCCTTCCATTATAAAAGATAGTATTGGGACAATGTGAATAAAGCAAAACAATGAAATGGCAGTAGTATATTCATGTTAATTTTCTGACTTTGCCAGTTGCATTGCGGCTGTATAGGAGAATGTCCATGTTTGCCTACTAAAAGGGTAGAGAGGGACTGGGGCGTGACGTCAGCATCTTACTCTCCAGTGGTTTAGGGAAAAATTTCTTGGTGTCATACTTCCACCTTTTCTCTTCAAATAAACAATATGCATAAAGGTAATATGGCAGATGGTGACTGCACATGACCAACTCCTTTCAATTTGTGCTGTCTGGAAAATATTCTCTGAAGAGGTGGCATTTCAAGCTGAGGACTGAAAAAATCAGAGTCGGTCATTCAAAGATCTGCTTGAAGAGCATTCTAGGCTGAGGGAACAGCTGGTGGTGAGGCCCCAGGCGTGAAGGAATTTAGTGAGTTCCAAGAATAGAAAAATAAAAGTGTCCAGTATACCTGGGGCCTCGTGAAGAGGGAGGAGATGGAAGGTACATGGATAGGCTCTTGGGAAGGGCCTTATCAGTATCAAGAAGTTTGGAACTTTATTTGAGGTGCCAAGGAAAACAATTGAAGGATTTTTGCAAGAATGTAGTATGAGCTCATTCATGTTTTTAAAAACCACTCAGCAGAAAAAGGAGACCAATGTTAACATGAAGAGATAAATTAAAGGGCTATTTGCACTAGGAGTAAAAAAAGAAGAAAGGGGGTGTATATTTTGGAAGTAAAATTCACAGGATTTATCACCATCATTATTGAATGAGGATGTTGAGAAAATGAAGAGTAAAAAGAGCAGTTATTCCTTATTTAGAGCTTACTATGAGCCAGGAAGTTTCTAATCACTTCACAAACATTTACTGACTCATTTAAGCCCTCATAACAATACAATGAGACAAGTATATGGGCTAGTCCCATCTAGAGATACTGAAGTGTGAAGATGCTAAGTGACAAGACCAAAGTCACACAGACTGTAGGCGACAGAGCCATGATTTGGATCCATAACTTCATACTTAAATATATGGTATATATGTTTTTTTCTCTAAATCAACTTTTTGAAGTATAATTTACATATAATGCACCACCTATAAATGTATGGTTCAATGATTTTTGACAAACGTATATAATTGTTTAAGTATTACCACAATCAAGATACAGAATATTTCCACCATCTAAGAGTTTCCACTGTAACCTTTTAATTTCCCCTCAACCCCATACCTGATACCTGATTCTCCAGCTCCAGGCAACCATTACTCTGCTCTCTGTCCCTACCATTTTGTCTATTCTAGGATTTTATTTAAGTGGATTCAGACAAGTATGTACTCTTTATGTCTAGCTTCTTCACTTAACTTAAATATTTTTAAGTTTCCATGATACTGTTATGTGGATTGGGAGTTTATTTTTCATTGCAGAATGCTATTCCATTATAGACAGAGAACACCATTTGCAATCCATTCACTAGTTGATGGGCATTTTGGCTTTTTCCACTGTTTGGCTATTTCAAAACAAGATTCCAGGAACATTCATGTACAAGTCTTGTTATAAAATGTTTTGGGGGGGGTGAAATTTCTTTTAAAAAATCTAGGAATTGATTTGCTAGGTACTTCTTGAGGAACTGGCAAACAGTATTCCAAAGTGGTTGTATCATTTGATATCCCCATTCAATAACATATGGGAGTAGCACTTGCTTACTGTTGCCTTGCCAACTTTTGGTATTGTCAGTCTTTTCAAACTTTGGCCATCCTAATGTGTGTGTAATTTGATTTTCGTGACAACTAATAATGTTGGATATTTTTCATGTCTTTATTGGCCATTCATTCATATACCATCTTTTATAAGTGTCTGTTCATTTTTCCCCATTTAAAAATTGTTCTCTTTTTGCCTTCCTATTACAAGTTCTTTGTCAGATACAAATACATATATAGTGGATATTTTCTCCCCATCCATGTCTTGCCTTTCATGTTCTAATGATGTTTTTTGAAGTTTTTAATTTTGGTAAAGTTCAATTAATATTGTTTTCTATAGCTAGTGCTTTTGTCCTAAAAATTCTGCTTACTTTGAGGATTCAAACATATTCTATGTTTTCTCTTTAGAAGTTACACAGTGTTAGCTTCTATTCAGATCTATGACCTATTTCTAGTTAATTCTGTGTATGGTATGAAGTAATAACTGAGATTATTTTTTCTGATATGGAAATCTAGTTGTTCTGGCACCATTTTTGAAAAGACTATCTTTTCCCTGTTACATTGGCATCTTAGTAAAAAATGAATTGGTCAGATTTGTGTGAGTCTTCCATATGCTGTTCCATTGTTTACCATGTCTATTCTAATTGTATACTGTCTTGTTTATTGGAGTTATACAATAAACCATGAAATCAGGCAATGTAGGTCTTCAATTTTGTTCTTGTTCTTATTTTTTAAAATAGATTTTATTGTGTACTATAGTTTTAGATTACAGAAAAACTGAAAAAGGCAAGACAGAGAGTTCCCATATATTCTGCACCTAGTTTTCTCTATTATTTACACTTATGTTTGTATAATACATACACCACAATTATTGAACCAATATTGATATACTATTATTAGCAAGTCTATCCTTTATCCTTTACCTGATAGTTCTTACTTAATATTTCTTTAACCTAATGTTTTGTTTTCTTTTTCTGTTCCAAGATGCCACATTACATTTACTTGTCATGTCCCCTTATATACCACTTGACCGTAATGGTTTCTTAGACTTCTGTATTTAATGACCTTAATAATTTCATGGAGTATTAATTAAAAGTTTTGCAGGATGCTCTTGTATTGGAATCTGAGTTTTTATTTCTCATGTGTAGAATGGAGTTATGGGTTTGAGGAAGGAAGACCACAGAGGTAAAGTGACATTTTCATCACATTAGATCAAGGGTATATAGTAAAACATAATTTATCACCATTGACAATGACCTTGATCACTTTGTTGAAGTAATTTTTGTTAAGTCCAACCACCATAAAAATATTTCTTTTCCCCCATTGCCATATTGTATTCTTTGGAAGTAAGTCATTATATGTAGCCCACAGTTAAGGAGTGGGGAGTTATGCTACCTCCTTGAGGACAGAGTAGCTACATAAATTATTTGGAATTGTTCTGCAAGAGAGCTTTTTCTCTTGTCCTTCATTATTCATTTATTCATTTATATTAGGATGAACTTATAAATATTTATTTTATACTTTAGGTTATAATCCAACACCACACTATTTACCTTGTTGCTCAATTTTTCCAGCTTTATCTATCGGGAACTCTTTCTGTTGGCTCCTATGTCATCCTGACAAACACCCATTGATGTAGAGTTGTTTTTATTTTTTGGTTTTTGATGTTTTCTTTCTTTTTCTTTTTTCCTTTTTTATTTTGCACTTTTTACATTTTGGCCCTATAAGATGCTCCAGGCTCATCTAGTATATACCCTGCCCTGGTTTAAGAACTAACCATTTATCCAAGGAACTCTGGTTCTTTTTACTAAGGAATGCTTAGTAACCAATTAGAAATTAGAAATCAATATTTATATATGAGGTGTGCTCTGTTCTTTTTCAAAATTATCTTGGGTTTTTTTTTTAGATTCTTTGCATCTGTGTAGAAAAACCCACTTGTATTTTGATCGGGATCAGACCAAATACCTCCTAGGTTTTAGCTTGAGCACTGGATAAATGATTGTACCTTTTTCTCAAACTGGAAAATCTAGAAGATAATTAGATGGGGATGAGGAAATCAAAAGTTCTATTTTGGACATATTAAATTTGACATTCAAATGTTCTTATCAAGTCTCCATACACCCTCCCAGCTCTCAGGACCAGAAGACTATTACTTTTTTTAAGTCTTATTTATTTATTTGAGAGAGAGAGAGTGAGTGAGAGAGAGCATGCACAAGCAGGAGGAGGGGCAGAGGGAGAAAGAGAGGTAGAGGGGAAGCAGACTCCCTGCTGAACACAGAGCCTGACAGAGGGCTGGATCTCATGACCCTGAGATGGATCATGACCTGAGCTGAAACCAAAGCTGAAACCAAGAGTCAGTCTCTTAACTGACTGAGCCACCCAGATGCCCCTCAGGACCAGATCATTAATGCTAGTTGTGAGATAACAAGGGCAACATGAGCATTAATTAGTTAATTAATTAATTAAATAATGGTTTAAAATCTTGACTGGCAACATCCAATTCATTAGTTTATTCATTAATGATTTATGTGCTTCTTGACATAAAGGATTGTAAATTTGTAACTGCAGCTATTTCCATGTGGCTGGATAGAGTCTTAGAAGAGGGAACAGACTCTAACATTTCTTAAGCACCTATCACACTGTAGATATTGTTCAGGTCTATTGCATATATGTCAAGACTAACAACAACCTAAAAAATGGCTGTTATTCTTCCCAGTTAGCAAATGTGAAGATTGAATTTTGAGAGATTGGGTAATTTCTCAAAGTCACACGGCAGGAAAGGTGGTGCTGAGATCTAATTCATTACCCATTGAATTGGATTTTTTAAATTATCCATTATTTATTTGAAATTCAGACATAACCAGGCATCCTGCATTTTTATGTGCTAAATCTGGCAACCCTAATCTAGGACCATCTGGCTTCAAAGGTTGTGTTTTTTCTGTACCACAGTGTAAATACCATACATCAGGAGACACATGAGAATCTGGGAAATACTCTCCTCTATATTCTTGTACTTTAATTTACTGTAGTTCCATATATACATATATACATGAAAGTGGCCTATAGTCCACACTGGAAAAGGTATAATATAGGTCTGAAGATAAAAAGAACATTTTTGGTTTTGATTTTTTTGGGTTTGGGGTTTTTGTTTTTGTTGTTGTTAGACAGCTACATAAGTCTTTAATAAAATTAACCTTTTGCTTCAATCAACGGTCATCAAATTGGAAGTTTTTCCAACTCAATAATTCCATTACATGTTTAAACTGTCTTGTCACACTTAAAAATTCAATCTAAAATATCTGGGGTAAAAAAACCACCATAATGTCTTGTTATATTTGATGTTCTCAAGCTCTAATTAAAAATACCAATGCAATAGGACTGCTGATGGGATTGTTCCCTCTCTGGAGGAACAGCACCCTCTCAGCACACCAGAAGAATTCATTGGTGCCCTTGCAATCAACTCTCAAGGTAAATTTAAAGTCTTCATTAGGAGCTTCAAGGTTTTATGTCATCTCTTCTCCTTCTCACCTCATACTCTTTAAAACTATGATTTTTCTATCTAACATGTCCCCTGTTCTCTATTTCAGTATCTAAGTATACTCATATTTCCTACATTGATATATTTACGTGCCTCCTAACTTTTGTAAATAGGAGAAATGATGTAAGTTTTGAAAATTTACATAAATATTTTATAACCTTGGAGTATGAATGAGACTTTTTAAACAAGATAACAACGTCTAAGAACTATAAAGAATATCAATAGATTTTTTATACAAAAATGTAGAATTTCTGTGTAATTAAAAACACAGTAACAAAATTAAGTCAAAAGCCAAATTGATAAAAAAAATGCACATGGTAGCCAAAGTTCATGGCTCTTTTACTCAAACTATTCATTGACTAATTTATTCTTTAGTTTTATATTTTTAAAAACATACAGAATTGTATTATTTTTGCCAACATATTCAATGTTTTCTGTTCTTTTTATTGTTACTTGCATTCCAATCATTCTATCAGGATTCATTTTCTCTTGTTGTTGAGTTATATCCTTTACTAGCTCTTTCAGTAAGTGTCATGGATGGTAAATTTGCTTCATCTTTCTTTATCTGCATTTCACTTTAACTCTGGAATGATACCCAACTGTGTAAAGATTCCAAGGTTCAAGTAACTGTTCCTTCAGATGGATTCAGTCTTTTCTGAGATCTATTGATTTTTTTTTTGTCCTTCCACTTTGATGTTCTGCAGTTTCACTAGACGTCGTTATATATGTGTCTATACTGATCAAAATATTTTTTATTTTTTTACAGTTACAGAAAACAATAGTATGCTCTCTTATATTTATATATTAATATGCAAGTATTGAAACCACAACATGGAGAGGTCAAAATACAGACACGCCTAAAATGGACCCAAATTCAGAAGTCATGTCATTTCGGGTTGAGAGTCAAGATTCTCTGAGAGCCACCACATGCAGAAACAGATGTAGGGTAACCAGTAGATGGAAGAGAAGTTGGGGCTTGGAAAAGCATTTTTTAGTCCCCTGGCTTGGACTCTGGAGTTTCAAAGAACTCTTTTTATAGAGGAATTCCAATATCAGTAGCAGCAGCTCAGTGGCCTGGGGCACACTTTGTTTCAGAAGAGGAGAATGTAGCTGAGCCAGAAAGAAAACCCACAGTGAATTGTATGGAATTACCACCTGCCAGAAAGATCACAGGAGACAAAAATGCTTCCTGTGCTTGACTAGTCCCTCTGTCCTTGGATCAGGTGTCTTAGGGCCAGAGATTGCACAATGACTTTGGCAAGGTTGGGGGCTTGGTAGGAGCTTTGGGCTGGGATTATCCTGCTGCCTTTCATCAGAGTCAGCTGCTGACTTCCTCCATTCCTAGTGCTGCAGGACTTAACCCAAGTATTATGCCATTTTAGGGGAACCTCTTCTTACAGTTTGGGTTAAGCTTTCTAGTGGTCAAGGAGGTAACCAGGAGGGATTAGGACTAGAAGGAGATGAGCATCCTGGGCAAGGGGTAACAACTATCATTCAAGAAAGGTGAGAATTTACACAGTGCCAAATTTACCTAGATGAGCTTGAAGAGATGAGAGTAATAGAGTTTAATAGGATATCCTTCTGAAGGGAGAAAGTATACAGATGAGTCGAATGTCTTATGTGGGAATGTCATCTTTACTAAGGGGAGAATATAGCAAGAATAATATTTTAATATGTCAAGCCATTGTGTTGTTAATCATTAGCAGAGCCTGGTTCTTGCTCTTCTCAAGCCCCAATAATAAAAAGCCAGGCTTAGGTGATGCCATCAGAGTTGCTTTTATAAGCTACAGAGTAGGGAGAAATAAGGATGTCATGTAAATTAAGTTTCCCTAAAACAGGAAGGGGGAAAGTTCTTGTGTGTGGAAGAGAAGATAAACTGGGAAGGATGGAGTGGGAAAGGAAGGGCAGGGTAAGAGGAAGAAAGGCAGGAAATCATATTCAAATGTCTGTTCCTCAGAATACAGCTGAGGAGAATTTCCAAAGCAGAGATCCACGTGTCATCTTGCCTTTGGGACTTTGGACCAAGAAGGCCTCTAGTGTGCCCTGGACTACAGCAAATGCCAAAAATTATGAGTGTGCAGGCAGAGAGAGGGCTGAGTTCAGGCCCTAGTTTCCTGTGGATGTGTGGAGCTTGCAGAAGATTCTTTGTTTGCCACATGCCCATGCAAGGTGAAGTGAAAGTGCCCAGAGGACTAGAGACCAAAAGAGGCAAATCCAGACAAGAAACAAGCAGGAGCCAGGACCCTGTGACTGAATGGAGTGCAGAGTCCCCGGGGGCTTGATAGTGGATGTCAGCTGCTTGGAGACCAGAAGGGAAGAAGTAACATTAGGGAGGGGTACAGGGAGGCTGTAGTAAGCACATATTTCTGACGCCTGTGTTCTTGCTGACCTGGAAGAGACTGCCCCTCCCAGGGCTAGCCAATTACTAGAGATACTAAGGGCTTGACTGCCCTGCAAATGAGTCTTTCGTATGCACACCAACCAGTGCCAAATCTATGTCTCCACCCATCTCCTTTATGGAGCTCTCACATCCAGGCGACTATCCTGACCCTAATCACCCTGGAGCCAGGTATCAAAGGCCGAGGGACAGCCCCTAGCACCCAGAGCCTGTTGAAATTATCCAAACTAGCCAGGCCTAAGCCTGCTTACCCTGCCCATTCCTTCGCATAGAAACCACAATCAAGCCACTTGCCGGCGCTCTTCCCTTGTTCCCTGTGCCTCATGGCTAAGCCGGGGGGCTGCCCTGAGTGGCTCTCGGTGTGGTGTGGAGTGCCACATTCTTGGGAATGGTGAGTAACAAACTATCTTTTCAATGACAATTGTCTCCTGATCTGTTGGCCTCACCTCGCCTAAGTAATAATAAAACTTACATTTTAAAACAGAGGCATTACCCCAAAACCAGCAGAATAAGACAACACATCCTTAGGCCAGCCTGCAGCAGAACCCTCCTCCTAGCTAGCATCATCCTCATTGTGCATTCTGACATTTGGGGGAAGGTTGAGGGGGAGGGGAGACTCTTTGAAGAGGGAGCAATGGTCTGATCTTTGAGTCGGCATAATACTGATCTAAAAATGACTTCTTAAACCAGGAGAAGTTTATCTGCCTTTAATTGGAAATGTTTCACCTCCCCTGACTCACAGCAAACTCACATGGGCCAGTTGGTGGGCATACAGGTTCAACAGAAAGGGGAAGTCAATTGGAAAACATAATATTGCATAGTTGCCATAGTTGCAACTTGCATAGTTGCGTCGAATTTTCCACCCTAGTTTAGGATTCCAGTCTTTAATAATTTTTTTTTTAAAAGAGGGCGTGTTCTGCATGGAGCACTGGGTGTTATGCACAAACAATGAACCATGGAACACTACATCAAAAACTAATGATGTAATGTATGGTGATTAACATAACAATAAAAAATTTAAAAAAATAAATCAAAGAAAGAAATTCTGTCCCTTGGGATTAATATACAACTCTAAAATAACACATATCCACTGCAGATAATTTGGAATAATCATAATTCAAGCCAAAGAAAAACACTGTATTTCCTCTCCCATTTTTTTTGGATGTGCCTCTGCATGTATTCACTTAGTGAGCAATTTTGTGCATAACACTCTAACGTGGTTTTCATTAAACAATATTTAAATTCATTAATTCAAGACCATTAAGTGGTCTTACTATTCATTGTTTCATTTATGTAATCAGTCCCCTGCTGTTACTTATCTCAGTTGTTTCTATAATTTCCTATTCTAAATAATACGCTGATGGATATCAAAATACATTAAATGTTGTGTGCATCTTTATCATTTCTAATTAAATTAATAAATGAATAGAAATAGAGATAAATTAATTGAAATTAAACAACAGAATTCCCCCTTTAAGACCTTTTGATCTTAGGCACATTTTCATGACTTTTTATTTATATACCCCATTTTTTTCCATCTGTACTAATTTGTATACCTACCACCAACAGTGTAAGAGAATTTCCATTTCTCCCTTCTCTAAAAAAATGCAAGATTTATTTTTTAAATGTTTATAAAATCTTTGCCAGCAGAAAAAATATGGCATTTTGTTTTTTTTAAATCTCTTTGCTTCAATAACCACAGGGAACAAATATTTCTCATCTACCTAACCTTTTATTTAGGTTGTGTATTCAGATGCTTTATCACCTTTCTCAGGATGTTTACCTCTTTCCTACCGATTTCTGAAAGTTCCCTCTGTTATAAGAATTATTAACCTTGTTTGTCATAGATGTCACAGTGTTTCTACTGGCTTGGCATCACCTTCTAACTTTGTGTTTAGAGGCTTTCTTTCATTTTTTATAAACAAATATGACATGTATTTAGAAATAAAATACTGTGATGAGCTTATCCCTTAGCAAATTTCCCTTTAATTTGCAACTATTCATAGAACGTTGAGAATATGCCCTTACTGGCAGGGAGTAATGATTGTAGTAAATTAAGGAAACAAGTTTAAACAAATACATGCTTACTCAAACTCTGCCTACCAGAAGCTGCTCTTCTCTCAGCCTACAGTCTTCACGTGAGTGTCAGGGAATCTCAGTGGCCTAAAATGCCCTGGTCTGTGGAGGACAGTAAATACAATAACTCACAAAGTCTAGGGTTTTATAGTTTTTCATGTTCTTCACAGGGAGAATCTCATTAAACTGTAGCTTGTGAATTTTGTTTCATTTTACAGATGCAGAATTGAGCTTGGTGGCTTACCCAGTGACATTTGGGTAGTGAGTGGGAAGGTATGACCCGCAGACACATGTAGTTCTTTCCCCACCTTGAATTCCATGCTTTGTTTTTACAGGACTACTTTCCCAATGTTAAAAGATTGTTTAAATATAGGCTGTAGACTGAGACAAGTAATGAGAAGTAAAAGTATCATCTCTGGGATAATATGTGAAAAGTGAAATTTGAACATAGATTGGGCTCTTCTAAGTTAAACGTTATTGTCAAGCTGTATGCTTGAACTTAAAAGTAACCTGAAACAATTAAAAAAAAAAAATATGGACTCTCATCTTTCTCATCACAGAATCCAAGCCCTATGGCGGGTCCAAGTTTACGATTCTTTAGAACGCTCTTGAGACAAGAATGAGGAGGTCACTGGCACATCGGTGTGTGCTCACCTGTGAGGGAACAGGAGTTGGAACACGTTAAAAGCAAAGGGCCCAAGCATGTGGTTGTTAAATGTGCACCTTATGCAGGCTGAGGGAAGATCCCTGAGTTGTTAGCCCTACCCCCAGCACACACTCAGTTTTGCTGTGCGTCTCAATCCTCCCTTAGATTTCTTCATAACACCTATCACCTCTCATCTATGACGTATTTATTTGGTTACTTATCGATCATCTATGTCCACACACTAGAATGAAAGTTCCATGAGAGTTAGGACTTGGTTTCAATCATTACATTATAGTCAGCCCCTAAGTACCTGTAACTCAGTGGCAGCAAATATTTGGGCAGAAGTCATAAGTAAGGTCTGAGCGACACTGGATTTTCAGGTAGACCCCATGAGGCCGCAGGCCCTCTCCTCGTATCTGGAATGTCGCTTCTCTTCACCACACTCCCATCGCTGGCCAAGCTCAGGGTACTCAAATATTTTCCCAATTTGGAAATTTTCTTGAAAATTAATATTCAAATGGTAATATGTTGGGGTTAATGCAGAGCATAAAATCAGCCATAATACCTGGCTTGTTAAAATGTAACACAGAGGCCGCTGGGGGCAAGGGAGGGTGTCAGAGAAGGGCATTGGAATGCAGAGGCCCGCATGACCACTCAGCCGTAGGAATGCCGTGGGGAGTTACCTTCCCTGAAGCTCTCTTAGCCCAAACGGCCGCCCTGTGATCTAAGAGATGTGTGCATTGTCCCTTAGGCTATGTTTAGTAGAAAACGCAGATTAGCATGTCTTATCTTTCCTGTAAATCCTCCCTGTTTCAGTAAGACCCCTTGTCACAACATTTGTGTGCTTGAGAAACAGTGATAACGATATCCTGAAGGACCAATAAACGTGGGAGCAAAGAGGAGCAAAGCCTTGACCCCCTTGCCGTCTCCTCTCTTTCACGGCAAAGTTTGGAGTCATCTTTCATCCGTCGGTACAGGGGATTGCTGGTCATTCCCAGCAATAATACACTAATGTGACTGTAAAGTACAACTAAGCTTGTTAAATTATAAAATATATTTCTTTTTTACTGTCCTTTTAAAGTACATATTGACCCTATAAAATAATATACTTTGAACAGCTACAATAGAACTATGTGCACATATCATATAGGATGGAGTTCTTTTGAATAACTGAGACCCCAAGTGACAGTTACTTACAGAAGAGATATGCTTATTTCTCTTATATAGAAGTCTGAAGGCAAGCAATCTAGGACCTGTACTTAAAATTTTTAAGTTCCTGGGCTCTATCTTGTTATTCTACTACTTATATGGCTTACAATCCCAAGGTCACCTCATGGACCAAAATAGCGACTTTAGCTCCAGCAATTTTGTAGCCTTCCAGCTTGTAGGAAGGCAAAAGGGACAAAGAAGAAAGGACAAAGGATGTTTGATGATTGTCCATTAATAAAGATTCAAGGCTGCCATGTTACACTTCCACTTATACTCCATTCATCAAAACTAAGTGACATGGCCTCATCTTCCTTGAAGGGAGGCAAGGAAACATGGCTTTATTCCATGTGGTGATGTATCCATCTAAAAATCTGGGACTCCCCTACCACATAAAAAGAAAAATGGATATAAAGGACAAGTAGTTTTTATGGAGGCATCTAATTGAGTATTTTCCTATTCAAAACAATCACCCCAGGAAGCTAAGTACTTATTCAGTAGTGCTGCCATTGCCACCATTTTTTAACTGCCTTCAAAAGCCTACAACACATTTTTATGCATATCCTCAGAGGTGTCAAATACTCTATCTTAAAGAGTAAATATGGGGTGCCTGGGTGGCTCAGTTGGTTAAGTGGCTGCCTTCAGCTCAGGTCATGATCCCAGGGTCCTGGGATGGAGCCCCATGTCATCAGTCTCCCTGCTCAGTGGGGAGCCTGCTTCAACCTCTCCCTGCCCACTGCTCATGCTCTCTCGCTCTCTCTCTCTCAAATAAATAATAAAAGAGAAAATGTGACTTTTTGAAACATCAAAAAATCATCTCAGATGAAATTTTATGAGTAAGATATGTGACAAAATTAGTAATATCATTTGGGGCCAAAAAGTTACATATGACTTCAAACTCCTAAGTCCACTGTGTCTATTAAAATGATTTTCAAAAGGGTGGTATTGTACAAATCCCCCACTACCTGCACCATCTAGTCCCCTCTACTACCAGAATCACTTTTATCAGTACTTAGTACATTAGTACTAGTAAAGACTTCAAACTTATAGTACTCAAGTAAATTCATTTAATGCCCCTCAACTTGTAACTTCTAGACTTAAACCCATTTGTGTGAATAATATGCTCTAACAGCTGATGGTATATCATTTAAAATCTCCCATCATATTGGTATTATTTTTTTTCCTAAAATGAAGAGAAACCTAGCTCTAAAATTTACATAAATATACCCTAAAATTAGGATCTTAGACCAGAAAAGCTACTTGGGGCTGATTTTTTAAAAAATGACATGTGACCTTGTGCTTCCACCAATTAGCTGGAGGTAAAGCACTAGTTATTTGCATACTTCATTATAAGGCAGCTTGAAACATTAAATTTCATTCTTACAGAAATTTGAAATCAGGAAAAATTATAAGTATTAGCTATATTTTATACTTTCTAGAATCTAATATCTAATTCCTTTTGTTTTTGAATCTTATCAATTCTCCCAAACCAGGAAAGTTGTTCTTTGTTAGTCTTTTGGAACTCAACTAAACATTGTGCACTCTGGGGTCTTTCCCAGATGGTGGCGTCCCTCCTACGTGCCCTCTTAACATGCCATTGTTGAGTATTGTACTTGCCCTATTGTCTCTCACCAAACAGAAGATTCCTTTAAGGTGGAAACTATGATATAATCACCAATTGTATTTTCAGCAACGTGCCTGAAACTCAGCGAGCATTTAATAAATCTTAAATTGTTTTAGAACACCCTACCTTAACTTCCAAAGGCATGTTATCTATGGACTTTCATATGGTCTTCAGCCGCATTTTACTGGGAGTTACTTGGTAAGTGTCCATTATGAGTTATGCTGGGATATGAATCAGCCACCAATATCATACAAATCATAGTTATTAAAGGGGAAAAAAGAATGAGGAAAGAAAAATAGAGGAAGGAGAAACTGAAGGGGAGATAGACAACACTCAGAAGGCTGACTAAATATAGTAATTAAATCTTAAAAGTGATGTTTTTTAGACCCCCAAATAAATGTATTATTCTCTAGATTAGTATGACCAAATAAAAGATAAAGCAGGATTAAGAAATAAAGATGAGGGGCGCCTGGGTGGCTCAGTCAGTTAAGTGTCTGCTTTCAGCTCAGGTCATGATCTCAGGGTCCTGGGATCAAGCCCCACATTGGGCTCCCTGCTCAGCGGGGAGCCTGCTTCTCCCTCTCCCTCTGCCCTTCCCCCCTTGCTCATGCACTCTGGCTCTCTCTCTCTCTGTCAAATAAATAAAAAATTTAAAAAAGAAAGAAAGAAAGATGAGTGGGATATGACTATCTGAAAATGGTCAGATATATATATATAAGCTAGAAATTCTAGAAATTCTGTTAAACTACATCATGCTAATAGGTCCAAAGGGGAAATATATGATCCTTTCAAGTGGCCCAAACCTCATTTGACAAGATTCAAAATCAGTTTTTCATAAACATCTTTGGTAGAATAAAAATAGATACTTAAAAATAATTATAGATATTAATGTATAGTACCTCTCTCAACCCAAAAGTCAGCATCACTCAGCATCAATAAGCTTAATGGTGAAGCATTAGAAGAGCATTACAATTAAAGGCACAAACAAGACCAGAATGCCCACTAATACCTCCATTATGTATATCCATTATGTATATTGTTCTAGAAATGTTAGCAAAAGCAAATCTACAAGAGAAAGAAATGAGGTATAAACACTGAACAAGAAGAGAAAATTACTAATATATGGAGAGATCATAACTGCATACCACCTATAGGTAGATCCTATTAATTTCCCACTTTACACATAAGGAAACTAAGACACGGAGTGGATAAGTACTTGACCCAGATCCCACACCTACTTTGTGGCAGAGACAGAATCTGAATTCAGACAGTTTCCAGATTTTGTACTTTAATCATTGTACTATATTACAGAATATAGAGCAAACCCATTTCTTCCCCTTTCTTCCAAACACACACACACATGCACACACACACATATTTTAGAAAAACATACAAGAGGCAAATGACATTGGATGCTTTGGTAAGAGTGGCAGGAGTGGGAGTAAGTGGAAAGATGTGTTTTGATTTTATAGATTTTTGTATGGTGTGATTTTCTAACCATGTGCTATTTTATTTCTGCTTTAATATAAACAGAAACACAAGAAAGGCATGTGAAAAGGCCCTGAGGTAGAAAAGAGCATTCTTTGAGAAACAAAAGGAAGTTTTCATGATTGATGTACAGAGATGGATCCAGAAGAAAAATAATGATGAGTGTGGAGAGGAAAGCTAGTTTTGGTAGGGCATTTGAAGCAGATTTTGGAACTTGTCCTAGAAGTAATGGGAAATCATTTAGTTTTAAGCATGAGAGTAACATAATCAGATCATTGTTTTTTAAAGGATCACTGGATAAACAGAGCGAATAATAGATTGGAGAAAAGCAAAAGTAGAAGCTATGGACTATTTATAAGTGAATTAGAGTAGTACAGAAAGATGATGATGGGGACTTAGACTCGTGACAATGGAAAAAAAAAAGTGGATGGATTGACTGCTCAGGGATCAAGTAGGCAAGATCAACGGGACTTGATGATTGACAGGATGGGGAGAGACAGAGAAGAGATAAGAATGACTCTCTGTGCTTTGGCTTGCATATTTTGTGTGCAATGGTACCATTCACTAATAAAGAGGAGGAAACTGGAGGGAGGGGGGAAGTTCAATTTGGAATATGTAGTCAGAGACAGCAGTTAGAAATCCAAGTAAAGATGCAGAACAGGCAAACAGATGTATGGCTTTGGAGCTCAGATGAAACGTCTCTGTTGGATACAACAATGGCCCAACAGGACAAGGACATATAGGGAAGTGACTCCTAAGCAGAGGCTCTGAGATGGAGACCAGCTCTGTGAAAGGATTCAGTAAATAATTGTTGAATAAATGAATGGAGCAGCCAAGGACATGGAGAAAGGGTACCATGGAGAAAGGGAAGAAAAGTCAGATTATATCATAAAAGAAAGGGGGAAAATGGTAGTCAATTCAGTCACACAAGGTTAAGTAATATTGGTAAAAGGATTTATTTTAAAAGAATTCCAAGATTTACTTTTTGTTTACTAGAGATCTGATATAATATCCAATATCTTTTCCAAGTATAGCATTGTATAAATTAAAATACTAATTATGATATTGTTGGGATAATGTAAACTACAGAATCAAAGAAAAATCTCATTTGGTCAATGTGCTCTGTTTGAAAATATAGAATAACATATGATTCTGGCAATCTTTCACTTATTCAAAAAATTCAAATAATCAGATTATCCAATTTTCAAAACAAACCATTTGATAAAAGGATTTTTAATTGAATGTCAAATATAACAGATGTAATTAAGAAACAGTAATATGATTTTAAGTAGGTCAAAAATGTGATTTATAAATGTGTTAGAGTAGAATTCTGCCAGGTATCTCAGAAATAATGAATCATATAATTAATTGAGTTTGTGGTATGTTCATACTTAATTTCATTTTCATTTTCCTAGTATTTCTAGACTGTTTCCCACTCATGAAGCAATTTTTAATATGGGGATTACCAAGGTAATTTAACTCAAAGTTCCTGCCCTCATGAAGCCTGCATTATTGTGAGGGAGGGTAGTGATAAAAGACTAATCATTTGAGGGGTACCTGGGTGGCTCAGTCAGCTAAGCATCTGCCTTCGGCTCAGGTCATGATCTCAGGGTTCTGGGATCAAGCCCCATATTCGGGCTCCCTGATCAATGGGGAGTCTGCTTCTCCCTCTCCCTCTGCCCCCCCCCGACTCATGCTCTCTCTCTCTCTCTCTCTCTCTCTCTCTCTAATAAATAAAATCTCTAAAGAAAATCACTTGTTTGCAATAATATAAATATGCACACGTTATGAGGGATGCCTATCAGAGAGATATCCAGAACATAACAGGAATTGAGCTTTAAGGGCTGAGTAGGAGTCCGGCAGAGGAAGTATAAAAACAGGCATAGTAGGCAGAAGGAAGGAATTTGATCAGAGAAGCAAAGGAAAGGTTTAATGCATTCAGCAGAAACAAAAGCTGCTTCGCATTATTGCAGGGTGATGTATAGGACCAAAAGTGAAAAGACTTGACACTGGATCGCCAGCTATGGGTCTAGGAGTCATGGAGGCTATAGGAAGAAAGTTGGACTTTAACCTGGAGAAGAATGGAACCTTTATAGGGTTTGATATAGGTGGATAATGGTTATACACAAGTGTACTCACACACACACATGCGTGCGCGCGCACACATACACTCTTGTTTACTTTTTTACTTCTTTATTTATATAAAATGAGGTCTCTGTGTTGAAAATGGATTTGGAGAGTACAGAATCTGGAGTCAGGCAGATAAGAAAAGGGATCAAAATAGTAATTTAGGAGAATAATTTAGAAAAGAGAGGAAGGAATAGATTTGTAGTGGACATTTATTATTTTTTGTTTGTGCAGCACCCCCTGTCTCGGATTCTTCTGATAAAAGGCAGCTTCTTCATTCAGGGAACGTAGCTCACCCCCATAGCCACCCACCCCTATCACCAATAGCGGCTATTACATGGATGGATCAAATCTGTTAACCCCTCCTACCCTCGTACCCCATATCCACACCACAGTAACTCAGCCAAGAAGTGAAAATACAGTCTAAATGGAGCCAATAAAAATCACTTCTAGGTTTGGAGTTAGGAGGAAAAAAGGCAGTTTCCTCTCAAAGCTGGGGTTGCCTGAGAGGATGCAGCCAACAGAGAGGAGAGATCAGTGTGGGGTGGTAAAAGTGAGAGATTGAGAGATTTAGGGAGACACTTGGTAGCATGAATTCCCTTGTTGCCCAGCTGTCTTTCTACCAGTCAAGGTGACACAAGTCTATCCAAGTATGCTCAGCTTTTTAAAAGTTGATGTTACACCACTTTGCTTTGGTGAGAGACCTACATGAGTACCTGTCTTCTCTAATGGAGAGAAATCCAAAAGGGATTTTTGTTTTTATGAAAAAAGGCAAAAGGGGAAAATAACATTCAGCCTTTGTTTTGCAGAAGCTGTTCTAGAGGTAGCATGCACCCTGAGCAGGGGGACAGCGGCCCCGTCAATTTCCTTCCCTGGGAGACATCTTTAGCATCTCAGCCTGTGAGCCTCTGTGTTTTATCTCCATTTATTTTGTGCATCTGTTAGCAACATGTGTCCCAAGGTATTAAAAAAGGCTAAGAGAGGGCGCCTGGGTGGCTCAGTTGGTTAAGCAACTGCCTTCGGCTCAGGTCATGATCCTGGAGTCCTGGGATCGAGTCCACATCGGGCTCCCTGCTCAGCGGGGAGTCTGCTTCTCCCTCTGACCCTCTCCCCTCTCATGCTCTCTCTCTATCTCATTCTCGCTCTCAAATAAATAAATAAAAATCTTAAAAAAAAGAAGGCTAAGAGAGGTTACATTTTGGGTCTGGAAATGCTCAAAAAATTCCATATAAATCAATGGCCATTGCTTCCTCACTTCATGCCATTTCAGCTTAGGAAGAGTTTCATAGGAAAGCTGTACTTTTGGCTGCTGGAGTAAATCTGTACAGTTTCCATTTTGTCCAAGGGAAATTTAGGTTGGTATCACTAGCAACTCAAAGTGATATCATTAACACAAGATTCATGTAATACTAGGAAATAAAATAGGAATAGAAAACTGGAAAAATCATACTAACATTCTAGTTAGCAATGGGTAGAACACGGTACTGTTAACTGAGATAGAGTGCAGAATATACAGAACGATGAGCAGGTTTTGAGAAAAAGATGATGAGTCGAGCTTTAAGTTTAAGGTGCCTATCAGCCATTCAGGGGGTGTTCAGCTGATATAAGTAAATCTAAATAAATCTGGATAGAGTTGTATCCAGCTTTGGAAATTTACAGGCTAGAGAATCATCACATCAAGATGAGAGATGAACAGTTCAAAAATGACGATATTAGACAAGGCAAATGTGCTGAGTAAGAAAAATGGGGGGGAAATAAATAAAAATCTGGAGAATGTCAACTATAAAAGGTCCAAAGTGGAAGAACACATTAAACAGATAAACACCATAAAATATAAAACAAACAAGGATGCTCAGTATATAGAAGCTAAGGGGTAGAAAATATCTAGGAAGAAGTTGCTAACTCTCAAAAGCTACGAAGAGGTCCACTGTCTGAAAAGTCTCCATGGCAACTGGAAGGGCTATTAGTGCTCTTTTGTGTTTTTTTTTTTTCCTTAAGATTATTTGTTTATTTTCTTTTTTTTTATGGTGTTATGTTAATCACCATACATTACATCATTAGTTTTTGATTTAGAGAGAGTGTATGAGCAGGAGGAAGGGCAGAGAGGGAGAGGGAATCTCAAGCAGACTCCACCAGTGTGGAGCTGATGCGGCCTCGATCTCACAACCCCAAGATCATGACCTGAGCTGAAACCAAGAGTCAGATGCTTAACCAACTGAGTCACCCAGGCTATTAGTGTTATTAGTGCTCTTACACAGAACTGTTAATAGAACAGTGTGAAGAAAAACACACTTCAGTGGGCTGTGATAAACATGTGAGCTGAGAAAGTTGGCTACAACCAGTAGTTCTCAAATTTTTGTAAACAGAGGACAAAAGGGTTGGACCACAGTTGGAGGGGACCATAGGCAAGGTTTTACCAGGTTAGGAAAAACATCAGTGGGGAAACTACACACACAGGGGTAATATATGAATCATTTATATATGTAGTCTATGAATTATACATACAAACAGACCTAAATAACTACATATATGCATGTATTCTGAACTCCTAGGTTTAAATCTTACTTTCTGAGGACAATTTGTATAACTTCTCTGTGTCTCCTTTACTTTTTCTGTAATATGGGAATGATGGGATAACAACAGAAATTATTTAGTGGAATCATGTGCAGAATTAATGAGTTAACAGGTGGAAAGAACACAGAACAGATCCTGGGACACAGTAAGCACTCAGTAAATATTAGTTATCATCACAGTAAAGATCATCCATCTTAGAGAGCCTTCATATTCACTTGGAAATCTCTTCCTTCTAGGTTGCTCAAGTGTGTAGGTAGAAAGGATGCCAGAGCTCATAAAGGTACATCACTATCTTGATTTCTTAATAACGGACAGAACACTCAACGCACCAAAAATATTTTGGACTGGCTGACAGGGCATTAAGCATTGATTTTCTGGATTTCCCTGTCAGTCTTCCTCCTCATAAGGGTTTTCTTTTCTTCTCAACTCCAGGCCCCTAGGTGTCCTTTTCATCTACTTTGTCTGGCTCCCAGAAGTGCTACTTTTCAGTGTCACGGGGAGCATGACATCATCACCGGGGGGGGGGGCAGGGTGCAGGTGCTTCATTTTTCAATCAACCATTATTGGTGGCACCTGCTCTGGTCTTATTTCTGCAACATATCTAGGCTCATTTCTCATAAATGTTGGGACACATTCCATAGGCCATGCAGCAATTTTTAAAAATATGAAAAATGATTAAAGATGAAGTGCTTATAATAAAAATCAGAATTCAAAAATTCATCCATAATTTCAACTCTAGAACTGTATGCAGGTATGTACTTATATTGTGCTTTAAAAAAAAGGAAGGAAAACAGAAACATCTTAAAATTGTATATCTCTGAGTGGTATGATTTTATCTTCTCTATTCTTTTGCAATTATTCACACAGATTGTTAGTTTACAATTTAAAAAATTCTATTTTGTGAGCTGGATACACAGAGAAGTTATACTAACATTCAAAAACTTTCCTTCTTTATATCATTCCCAGGCAATTTTGCAGACAATTGTAATGCTCTCAGAGCAAAGCTTTTTATAAAACTCATCTTGAAAAGTATCTGTGGCTACGTGCACCCCAATGTTTATAGCAGAAATGTCCACAATAGCCAAACTGTGGAAAGAGCCAAGATGTCCATCGACAGATGAATGGATAAAGAAGATGTGGTATATATATATATACACAATGGAATATTATGCAGCCATCAAAAGGAATGAGATCTTGCTATTTGCAACGACATGGATGGAACTGGAGGGTGTTATGCTGAGTGAACTAAGTCAATCGGAGAAAGACATGTATCATATGATCTCACTGATATGAGGAATTCTTAATCTCAGGAAACAAACTGAGGGTTGCTGGAGTGGTGGGGGGTGGGAGGGATGGGGTGGCTGGGTGATAGACATTGGGTAGGGTGTGTGCTATGGTGAGAGATTAATATGTTTCATTTTTATTGGGTTCATATTAAACCTATAGATTAACTTATATAATATTGGTATTTTTACAATAATATCTTTCTCTCCAAGAACAAGGTATATATCATTACATTTGGTCAAGTTGTCCTGGGGGGGGGTCTTAGAAGCAATTTAAAGTCATTTTCACAAAGATTTTACAAAATTCTGTAAGGTTTATTCATAGATGGTCTCTGAAAAACAAACTGAGGGTTCTAGAGGGGAGGGGGCTGGGGGGATGGGTTAGCCTGGTGATGGGTATTAAAGAGGGCACATTCTGCATGGAGCACTGGGTGTTATGCACAAACAATGAATCATGAACACTACATCAAAAACTAATGATGTAATGTATGGTGATTAACATAACAACAAAAAATTTTTTAAAAAATGGGCAGAGGATCTGAATAGACATTTTTCCATACAAGATATACAGATACATGAAAAGATGCTCAATATCACTCGTCATCAAGGAAGAGCAAATCACAACCACAATGAGATATCACCTCACACCTGTCAGAATGGCTAAAATCAGAAACACAAGAAACATGTGTTGGCAAGGATGTGGAGAAAAAGGAATCCTCGTGCACTGTTGGTGGGAATGTACATTGGTACAGCCACTATGGAACACAGAATGGAGGTTCCTCAAAAAATTAAAAATATAAATACCATATGATCCAATAATTCCACCGTTGGGTATTTACCCAGGGAAAACAAAAACACAAACTCAAAAAAATATATGCACCACTATGCTTATTGTGGCATTATTTACAATACCCAAGACATGAAAGCAACCTAAGTGCCCATCGAAGGATAAATGTATAAGGAAAATGTCGTGTATACACACACATACACACACACATAAATATGCACACACTGAAATATTACACAGCTGTAAAAAGGATGAGATCTTGCCGTTTGAGACAAGATGGATGGACCTAGAGGGTATTATGCTAAATGAAATACATCAGACTGAAAAAGACAAATATCATATGATTCCACTGAAAAATAAATGAAATCTAAAAACAAATGACTACATAAACAAAAAGCAGAATCAGAACTATAAATACAGAGAACAAAGTGATTATTGCAGAGGGGAAGAGTGTGGGGGTTGGGCAAAAATGGATAAAGGAAAGAGGGAGAAACAGGTCTCCAGTTATGGAATGAGTCAGTCACAGGAATGAAAAGCAGAGCATAAGGAATGCAGTCAGTGATATTGTAATAACAATGTAATAGGACACATGGGAGCTATACTTGTGATGAATATAGCATAATGTATAAATTTGTCAAATCACTAAGTTGTACCCCTGAAACTAGTGTAACCTTATGTGTCAACTATACTCAAATTTTAAAAATTTAAAAAAATTAATAAAAATAAAATGAAATACTTAGGATTCATAGACCTGCCTTCTCTAATTTTTTTTTTATGTTCCCATACGTGAGATATCATGCATTTTCCGAGACAAAGAGGGAGGGAATTATTTGGAATTCACTACATTGCATTACTTCTTTTCATCATCCAGACCCACTACTCCTCTTATATGGAATTAATACTTATAAGGAATACAAAGTAAAAAGAAAAAAAAATAAACAAAAAAATCCTGGATGAGTTTTTGGTTTATTCGATTAGAAATGCTGATAACATAAAATTTTACCAGCTCCAGGAAGCAATTTTTCCTCTTATCATCTTTCTTTCTACACATGTAAAAATAGTTGCTTTCTAATGATCTATAAAAGTATGTTTTTGTTGCTGTTGTTTTGTTTTGTTTTTGTAACTGGAGGTTTTAGCACAGAAACTGCAATGGACCTCTATGTTTCAAAAGTGTTTAGAGCTTCAGGAATTCTCAAATCCCAGCCAGTCTTTGTGAACCTGTATCGTGATGACAAAATCAGAATGAGCAGAAAGTTAGGTTGTTAATAATCCTTTACCTAATAGATTTGCAAAACAAGGCCCTAAATATCCATCACAATCATGGAAAAAAAAACACACTTTTTGTCTTTAAGAACATTATAGGTACAATCTAGAAAAAAGAAATGAGACAAAAGAGAGAGGAAAGAAGTGAGATACACTCAAAGAAAGCCTTAGTCCTCTGGAATCCTGACATCAAGTCTCCTGAACCAGTCTCAGAATCTATCGGATATGACAGCTTTGGTTTTCCAGGCAGAAAGCAGCATTCTCAGGGGCTCCAGTCAAAGCCCTTAGAACTTCTCTTTGGGTCCCCCCGCCCCGCCATGTAATTCTCTTCACTTTTACTTATTATCACGATGAATATGGAATTGCCAATGTGCTCTGATCAATTACATGAGTCAGCCATTCAATGGTAGTGTAAATCAGAGGGTGTATACTACCAGTACAATGTAGCAGTTCCCTTAGAGGTGTTTACAGGATAAGGCAGAAGAAAAATCATCATCACTTGTTTTCGTTTCTACTGTGCTGGACAAGATGATAGTTGGAGAAAAACCCGTAGGCAAACAATTACAGCATGGTCTGCTAAGGGTGATTACGGAGGTAAGTGGAAAGGTTTAGCAAGAATACAGAGGGAGGGTTGTTAACTTTGCCTCCTTTGCCCCTCTAGACAATGTGACACTTAAGCTAGGCTCTCTAAGGTTTTTATTTTATCTTACTACCGGTAATAGAAACCAATCTGAGCTATCTTAGTAAACAAACAGAACATGTTTCATTAGGCAAATTAACAACCACTGAAGTATACTGGGGAGAGTAGGGCTCAGGGCGGGGGGGGGGGGGGGGGGGCATACAGCATAGCTGGTCTGCAATGGGTTTAAATCTCAGCTCTGCTACTCATTTGCTGTGAGACCCTGAGCAGGTCACATCATCTGTCTGGGTTTCATGGTATTTAAGTAAGAGTCTGTATAAAATGCTCATAACAGTGCCTGGCATGGGGCTTGCAGGGCCTGAGAAACTGGAGCTGGACCTGGGAAGATCACCTGTGCCTTCACTGCTCATCACTGCTTCTCTCTGGCCTTCTGCCTCTTGCTCGGCTTTCTCGGGCTGTAGATCAGATGGACTTGGAAAAACAGGTGGGGCAAACACAAAATGTAAAGGGCTTTATATACAATGCAAAACATTTGAACTCATTGTCAGATAATGAGCCAGAAGTGTTTGAAGCACTCGGGGAATGTGCTTACTTATAGTTACGATGTTTAAGAAAGATCACAGAGAGGCACAGAGATTAGAGAGAAAGATGGATGAGATCCCCTTTTTTCCTTCAGATTTCTGTTTACCATCTCTATGCATTTTCCTTGTAACCCACCTAAGATGAGTGGAGCTATATCTAAATTTATATATATTTCCATATTGGGGGGTGGGGAATGGAGAAAGAGAGAAGGGACATGATGTTTTGTTAGGGAAGACTAGAGGATCTTTTCAGGGGAGATGTATTCGTTTGCTAGAGCTGCCGTAACAAAATACCACAAACCGAGGGACTTAAAAAACCAGAAATGTACTTTCTCACAGTTCTGGGGGCTAGAAGTCCAAGGTCAGGGTGTTAACAAGGTTTGTTTTCTCCTGGGGTGTCTCTCTTTGGCTCACAGATGGCTACTTTCTGGCTGTGTCCTCACAGAGCCTTTCCTCTGTGCACTGCCTCACAGCTGTGTGTGTGTCCTGATATCCCCTTTATATATACAGGGGCACCAGTCTGATTGGATTAGGGCCCACCCTCACGGCCTTATTTTAATTTGATTACCTCTTTAAAGTTCCTCCAAATATAATCACATTCTGAAGTACTTAAGATTAGGGCTTCACACACAGAAATTTGGTGCTGGTGGAGGCACGATTCAGTCCATAGCAGAAAGTAAAATTCTTTTGTCAGGGAAGACAAGAATAGGCAGTGATAGTAGTCAGAGAAAGAAATGGATTATAGCGATTTTCTCATGTAGAATTAAGAGGATTTAATGATTGATTTGATGAGGAAGGAGAGATAGAGGAAGAAGTAAGAACATCTGTAAGTGTTCTACCTTGGCCAGCTTGTTATAAAGCAGTACACTTAACTAAAAAAAAAATATTTAGAACAAGAGGCAGATTTGGGAGTAAATTAGGACAATGGCTTACTAATTCATTCAATAAATATTTAGCATGTTTTTTATCACACACCTAGCACTTTTAGAGAAACAGATTCCCTAAGCTCATTGAGGGTTCTCAAAATAGGTGACCTTTGAGGCCTTTATGAAATACTGAAAAGATTAGTTATAGAAATGTGGAGATGCTGGGTAAGCAGTTAAAGGTATAAATCTGGAACTCAGGGGTTTCAGATATATTACTAAAGCCATGAACCCATGTATGTTCACCCAAGAAGTACGAAGGCTGAGAAACAGTCTCTGAATGAGGCAAATATGTGTGGGTCCTAGAGAAGAGGAGGGGCCGGTAAAGAGATGAGGGAAATAAATCAAGAAGTGGAGTAGGAGGAAAAACAAAGAAGGACTTCAGTGTTGACTATGTCCGGTCGAGAATGCCCACAGAATTTTCATATACATACCTTCAAATTAGCATTACAGAAAAAAGTAATTTTAAAATACATAGTTTACATAGTCAGGCCATAACAGTAACTCTACCTAACTGTGCTAGAGGTCAAGTGGTAAGGAAAGTATTTTAATGCCTGACCTACACCAATCTACAATCAACGGGAAATACCCCAAACCCTCAAGGAGGCTGTTTTCTAGTGCAGACATTACTCTGCCTCTGGCAATCTTGTTTAAAATACTTACTTGCTTAGCATAGACTGAACAAAGGTAAACGTAAACCAGAGCTGACTGGCTCTCACCAGCATCAACTTTAAACATCCTGCACAATATTGACAGATACTTTCTCACCGAATTGAATTTGCCCATCTAAATTTCCCTTGGTTCCCATTATTCCGAGTCCCCAGACCACAATAAGAATTTCTTTCTTTCATCTTTAAAGCCTTTAATTACTCCTTCAGATATCCCTTCTCAGTTTGGCAGCGTAAAAACAGACTTCAGGGAACGGTTTTCTAGAATTAAACAAATGGATTGGATTACATCGGTGTTTTTCTGTTCTTTTAAGAATTAGGGCAAAATTGTGTCTCTGTCATGTTAGTCCACGTGAGATTGGGCCAAAGAGCAGATTGGCGATTATTTCTCAGTGGGGGATGTTAAGTGGTCCTTCATCAGTCACGGCTAATGGTGATAATGCTGGGGAAAACAAAAAGGAAATATTCTTGGCTCCTCTGATAAGACCTTCATTTCCTTTCAGACATTCTCCTTTCACTCTTCCCACATTCGTGCTGCTGGGGCTGTGCAGTTTAATGGGGCCCCTCCAGGTTTATCCCCCAGCTCTCCAGTCCCAGTCCTTATTCCCATTTTGTTTGTAAAAACCATCCACCTTTTGATTAGTAATCATCTTTTCTAAATCTGTCTGAAATTTTGCTTGTCCCAAAACACATGTACAAGTGATTTTCTTCAAAAATCCGTGACTATAATTTTGGCTCCCTTAGTACTTCCTCGTCATAATAAGGCTATTACATACTCTCCAGTTCCTAAGGCAGCCAAAAATTGGAGGGGGGCTCAGATTTTTGAACTCTATTCTAAATGAGTGGCATATTATAAATTAAATACTGACAAAGTCAACATGAACTGGTTCAGACACATGAGTGAGAAAAGCCAAAACTCAGCCATTTCCTCTCAAGTTCCCAATTCTCACCCCACCTTCCCCCCCATTTCTTTCAAGTTTCTCACCTCAACTTCGGCACAAAGTAAAGACAGTCCTCAGCCATGATGTAGACCCTAGTCCAGAAAGCACAGAATGGTCCCAGGCTCTCTCAGGGTGGTGAAGTAGAACAGAAAAGAAGAAAAACATGGGGCAACTGGCAAGGTCCGCCAGGGTATCAGAAGTAGTTACCTGGGAGATAGTATCTCCGAGGAGAGCAGACTCTGACATCCTCACGGCCAAGAATGTGCCATAAGTGAGCAAAACCAAACATAAAAATGGGTGTGACCCCATGCAGAGAACATGCACCATGGAGGTGGAGTTGACACTACTCATGTCCCCCCAAATACTGCCATTCAGAACCATGGGATCAGTGTTGTCAGAGCTCCTGATCATTACTGTTATTTTTGAGAGTTGGGTCTATTACTATTTTTGAGATAATCAGAAGTAGGTTTTTTTTTTTAATATATGTACAATAACTCGAGTTTATAAGTCAACTAATTTTTCCTTGATACCATTATGCTTAGAGACCACCAAGTTAACACCTCTTGTTTTACAACAAGAAAACAGTATTCCAGATGTCTACCAAAGTGACATGATGATTAGCAGGCAGAACCCAGACCAAAATATAAATTTCACTCCTCCTGAATATTCCCCAACTATTATGGTGATGAGTTTCCCAATTTATCAAATTTGGAGATGAAAACATAGGAGGGCAAAGGTAACAAATTCTTCAGTGAAGAAACAATAAAAAGAAGAATATTAGTATCCTCCCCCATACATTATTGTGACATGCTTTTTGGCTTCCTTCATTCTGCATCTTTTCAGGAAAAAGAGAAAAAGAGGGAGAGAGAGAGACTCCTAAAGAGGAAATTAATCTGTTTTGAAGGCTTGTCATGTGCCAAACAACTTCCTTATGACTTTGGGTATATCTTTTAATCTTATTTAAGAAATTAGAGAGTAAAGTAGGTAAATGGTAAATGAAATGAAATCCAAAAAGCATAATTAATGAATGTAATTTCCTTCACATAAGTTAAAAAAGAATTAAATAACCTGGAAAATTGTGTGTGAATTTAATTCCTTAACCATGTTGTAAGGCAAGCATGGAGTCTGGGACGACTCTAAATTCGCACAAGATTATCTAAAGGTTACCTCTGATAATGAGGGTAAGACTTCTGATCCCTGACCCCCACACCTCCAATTGAGAGCCCCAAGGTATGAGACATACAGGATTAAGATATTTCTAGTGCACATTTGAATGGGGCTCTTCTCGGAGCAGGGTAAGAGAGACTGAGTGGATACATCTCACTAAAAACTAAGTTTGCAGTGCTAATGTGAGCACACTGGGGAAAAGTAAAGAGTGTCTTGCCTGTCCAGAATGGGTATATCTAGTGTTTTTTATTTACTCCTTCTTTCCTTCATTCATTCAACACACATTTATTACATACAGCACAGTTCCAATCACTGAGGGCTAGAGCAAGGAACAAGCCACAGGAGATCCCTGCTGTGATGAAGTTTATATTCCTTCCATCAAGAGGAGACAGATAAGAAACAAAAATTAATGAATGATACAATTTCAAAGAATGTGAAGTGCTAAGAAGAAAAATAAAGCAGAATACTATAGTGGAGAGTGATGAGCATGATAGGAGGGAATTATTTTTAGATATTTACATCTGAAGGAGTGTAACATGGAAGTGAAGATATGAGAAAAGAAGAGATAAAGAATAGTGAGCACGAAGGCCCTGAGGTCTGAAAGAGCTTGAGACGTTTGAGAGAAAGAGGGTCTGTGGGCTGGGAAACTGAACCAGTCAGAGAGGTAACGTTTTCCATCTTGGGGGTTTCTTGTTTTATTCTAAATAGCACAGGAAGCCATTGGAGAGTTTTAAGGAGGGAAAAGACTTGTCTCTCAGGGAAGACTGAAAGGATGCCAGAGCCTCCATGAGAGAACAGAACAGGAGAGCATCACTTCTCTGCAGCCTGGAACGAAAGAGAAAATGCAGAAGAAAGAAGGGTTTCTAAGCTCTACGTCCATGTGACACAGAGCCCAGAAACCTGCAAGGGAAGAGGCTCTGACTTTGGTAGATTTGTGCCAAGAAAGTGATTTGGCTGACTGAGTAAACACTGGCCAGAACTGGAAGAATGCCCAAACCTTGCTCGTAAAATACCACACAGTGCCCATTAGACATCCAATCTGCTTCATCAGAACATGGGCTTATAGACAACCAACAAAGCCCGTTCTGACCTGAATGGAGACAGCCTTCTCCAAAGGCAGCAGTTCTCACTGGTGGAGACCTGGGCGGCTCTGCACTGGCACCATTTGTCTGTTCATCTTACCTGCCAGCCTCTGGTTTGCTTTTGTTTTTTAACACAACCTCTATAGGGTTTGCCTACATTCCTGGCAGGGGTGTTATTGGCACAATCTGGCCATATGCATCAAGAATGATAAAAATGCGCATTCACTCTGACCCAACAATTTTACCTCTATGAATTTATCTTAAGGAAATGATCAGAAATGTTGTGATAAGATAAACAAAGGGAGAAAGCATAAATGCCCAACAATAGTACAGGGTCAGTTACATTAGGGTACTTTTGCAGCCACTCAATGTCACGTTCTAGAAAAATATTTCATGACAGAAAAAAGATCTGCAACATCATTTTAAGTAACAGAGACTACAAAATACTATGCAGGACAGGGGCCTGATTTTTCCAACATCTGCTTTAATATGTACATATTTAATTATATTGTATATTATAAAGTATTTTATATATATGTGTGTGTGTGTGTATCTCCATGGTTTGATTGTATTTTTATAATTGATTCTTTATTTTCTGAAGTTTTTATAATGAACATAATTATTTTTGTAATTTAAAACAACTTTCTCAAAATGTAGTTAATACCTTCATTGAAAGCTTGGTGTCCAAAATGCTTACCTGAAACGTCCTTAGGGCTTGTCTTCTAACCCGACCAATGGGGCTTGGGGAAGCTACTCTGTGGACAGAATCCTGGGAGACCTGAAGTGTTGGGCAATATAAGAGAACAAAAACAGGCTGTTACCCCGACTCTGTAATTCCAAATATTCTTTATCTTTTCATGTTTTTTTTCCTTATTTCTGGACCTAGGTTTTTAAGGTTTTGTGCATTTGGTGGTAACATTCTCCTTTCCCTCCTAGATGCATGCTGTCCAGCGCAGACAAAAATCTATTTTGTCCATGCTTTATCTCCAGTGCCTACTAGGAACTGAGTAAGTACTTGCTGAAAAATATTAAAAGAATGACAGAATCTAAGCCCTATAAGTAGGGAATCAGAGAGAAACTTGGTACAAGGCATTGATAAATATGGGTGCCTTCAGGTCAGCGTTCAGTAAAAATGAAAGTATAATGTCCAGGAGGACTGAATTAAACTTTTTGCAAGGATATACTATCCTACAGATGTAGCTGGGAAATTCCTTTTGCTCCAGCAGTATTTTAGGAGCTACTAATTTCTTGTATGAATGGCTTTAGACGGTGATTTCTTTTCCACAACAAGTAAGAAGATTAAGACCTATGGGGAAAAAATTGATATTCATAGACTACCACTGCTGCCAACCGAAGGCATAGGATGAAGGGTTGGGGGGGCGGGGATACTTCATAGGGAAGAAAAAGAAGTAAAACAAATGAGACTATGCAAATTACAAATATTCTAAAATTATGTTTCTCTGTTATTTAATTCAAAAATTATAAATGCAGGGAACATGCCACAAAACCCTAGGATATTTTATATAATCCAAATAAGTACCAAGGCTCTTAAAAATGTTCACATCTCTGAGGCAGTGCCATCTACTTCAAGGATGCAAACTAGTGACAAACAATAAACGCAGACAAAGATTTTTATACAAACAAGGTCGAACCACGGATTCAAAGAAATTCCATTTTATACATAAATCACAGGAAGATAGAGCTAAAAGGGACCTTGGCCATATTAGTCAGAGTTCTCCAAAGAAACAGAACCAATGGGTGTGTGTGTGTGTGTGTGTATGTGTGCGTGTATGTGTGTGTGTAGAAAAAAAAAAATTTAGGGAATTAGCTCATGCAATTGTGGAGGCTGACAAGACCAAAATCTGTAGCAGGCTGGAGACCAAGGAAAGAGTTGATGCTGCAGTTCAAATCAAAAGACAGACTACAGTCACGATGCCCTCTTTTGGTGGGGTGGGGGTGAGGGGGAATCAATCTTTATCTGTTAGGGCCTTCAACTGATTGGATGAAGCCCATGCATATTATGGAGGATTATCTGCTTTACTCAGAATCTAGTGATTTAAATGATAATCTCATCTAAAGAATATTTTTGGACCAACATCCAGATGTATTTGACCAAATATCTGGATACTCTGGACTAGCCAAGTTGACACATAACATTAACCATCACATGAATCCATATGCACATTTGGAAGGACTCTCAGAGAAGTGAACTTCCCAAGCTTGTTGACAAATAGACCATTGGAATCTTTCTTTAGTGCTGATATAAATCTTTTCCTGAAGTCTGCAGAATGCCCTTGATAGTCATTTCTAGAACTAGAAAATATCAGACAATACCTTTTATTTTTTTATTTATTTTTTTTTTTGAGAGAGAGAGAATGAGAGATAGAGAACACGAGAGGGAAGAGGGTCAGAGGGAGAAGCAGACTCCCCGCCGAGCAGGGAGCCCGATGCAGGACTCGATCCCGGGACTCCAGGATCATGACCTGAGCCGAAGGCAGTCGCTTAACCAACTGAGCCACCCAGCGCCCTACCTTTTATTCTTTTAAGGATAGCATGGACTGTTCCAAAAGTATGTAAATCTTCTTTCAGGGATATAGATTATTTTACTCACTTGGTATCCCAGATGCTCTTAGTACCATGATTCTCTATTGTAGGACTCCAATACCTACTTGTTCCATTAAACTAAGCCTTGTTCTAAATGAGCTCAATCAGAAATTTGTCATGCCACATCACCTAACTTCTCTGATTTTCATTTTCCCTTTCTCTAAAATAACAGGATTTACTAATAATCTGTAATTTAACGTAAATGCTGGCTGGCTATGTTAAGTAGGTAAGAGTTTAGAGGAGAGAAATAGCAGGAAGTCTCTTCATGAACGTGAGTTTGGAAGGAGAATAGGACACCTGCAGTCAGCAAGGAATGTGGAGAACTGCAATGGAAGAAAACTGCATGAAATGAAAGAGGTGGAAATGTCCAAGTCATACTCGACAGACCGCAGGTTGTGCAACGAGCTGCTGAGGGAAGCTCTGTAACTGGGGATGTACACAGCGAACTTGACCACATAAATAGTATGCACTTTAAAGGGATTGCGGCATTAGAGTTTTGAACTGGGGAGTAACATGATTAAAGTGGTATTTTACAGAGAGAAAAAAAGAAACTATTCTAGTCCTGTTAATGTAACCTCTTTAAATTAATCTACTTGATCTTTTTTTTCTGTCTCCCATTCCTCTGTTTTTTAAATCACAGACTGAATTATCCAATTCCATGCATAAATTATACAACACTCAGCTGCAAACCCATGCACTACCAAAAAATAATTTAGAAGTAATTTTGTCATAAAAATTATTTCAATGCAGTTGTCACAACTAATACCTGTTATTACATTTATACACAATTACTTGTCAGAGGAAAAATTTAAACAGGAAAATGTGGGCTGCAAAGAACCCCATTAAAATGAAACATAAATCTCGGGTGAAGGAAAGATTTCAAAATTGAGAAAAAATCAGTCTGTACCCAGATGTCACATTAAATGTTCCAAGTTAGAAGTAAGGATTGGTGGCTTGTGACTTATCTCCAGCAGTAAAGAATCGACTGGTTCAGTGTATTGCAGTTGGTATTTGGAAAAGACATAGTGTTGTTGTGGCAATAACAGGAGATGCTTTGGGGGCTGAGCTCTGTCTCTGCTACCACCTACTTGGTGACTGAGCAAATACTCTCCTCGCTAGGCCCGAGTCTCTTCGTCCCTAAGTAGGCATAACTGTGTCCTAGAATTAATATACTGAGCATTCTGGGTCAAAGTGCCTAGCACATTACCCCACACATAATGTGGGGTCTTTAAGAACACAGTTCACCTTCCCACCACCTTTTCTACTCCGGCCTTCAACATCTTTAGTTGTAAAGCTGTAGACACCACCACGAACCTCATGGCGCTTTGTTAAAGAAGGGAGGGAAATAGCCACTCTAAGGAATACCCGCGAGGCTCTCACTGGACCAGGTCCTTTCATACATTATATAATAAAAGTTGTTAGACAAAATTATTTGTTTCACTCTACAGTCCTGTCCATTAAAAGAACATAGCCTGTACTTTTGTGTCTGGTTAGGATCAGATGTGTCCACTTTTTTCTTTACAGAATTCAAAAATGAGCAGAATGCCATGATTAAATGCACAGAATTCTCATTCACGAGAGCTCATAAAACCATTCATCTTACTAAATAAAATATAGCAACGACAATTTGTTTATTGAGTGCTTATTATCTGCCAGGCAGTCTTCAAGGTGACTTACGTGTATTAACTCATTTAATGTTCACTGTAATCTGGTGAGGCCCATACCTTTACTATTGCCATTTTATGGGTAGGAAAAATTAGAATTTATGAAAGATGGTTGAGGTCATTCTGCTTATTAATAGCAGAGGTGGAATTAAGAGACATGTAATCCCATGCACTTGTTGGGACATGAAACAAAAAGCAAATAATATCCAAAATTGTGACCTACATTCTTCTATCTTAAAAAAAATGAAAGTGAAGCATTAGACTTTTACTGTTTAAACCATCTATAATTTCAAAAGAGCAAATTACATATCATACAGTGAGAAAAACAAATGAAAAATCTAGTATATCATCCTTAATCAGAAGTGATTTGGTTTGGGTGCCTGGGTAGCTCAGTCGGTTAAGCGTCTGCTTTCGGCTCAGTTTATGATCCCAGGGTCCTGGGATTGAGTCCTGCATCGGGCTCCCTGCTCAGCAGCAAGTCTGCTTCTCCCTCTGCCCCTCCCTTCCCACACCCCACTTGTGCTTGCTCAAGCTCTCTCGCTCTCATAAAAGTAAATAAAATCTTTAAAAAAAGTGTTTTGATTCCTAACTTTTATTTAAAAATTACTTTATTAAGAATCTCAGTAATATATAAATAATCCATAGAAAAATTTTCAATACTGCTCCTTATAGAACTTTTGCCCTCATAATAAATAGCTATGTCAAAGCTAGGTGTATCTCTGGTATGCAACCCGGGATCAATGCTCTTGTTCTTAGATATACTTTACCCTTATTTTCTGAACAGATTTATTCAGATCTAATTTATATACCATAAAACTCTTGTGTGTGTTTGTAATTCAATGACTTTAATATATTTAAGAGTTATGCAACTATCCCACAGTCTAATTTTAGAACATTTCCATCATGCTAAGAAAAAACCTTGTGCCCATTTATAGTTATTACCTATTTCCATGTCTTTCTCTCCAGGTCTAGGCAACTACTCTTAATATTCTTTCTGTCTCTGTAGATTTGCTTGTTCTGGACATTTCGTATAAATGAAATCATACAATGTGTTCTTTTGGGCTGGACTCCTTCCACTTAGCATGTTTTCTTTTTTTTTTTTTTTAAAGATTTTATTTATTCATTCGAGACACGGAGATACAGAGAGACAGAGAGAGAGAGAGAGAGCACGAGCAGGGGGAGAGGCAGAGGGAGAAGCGGGCTCCCCACTGAGTCAGGAGCCAGATGCAGGGCTCGATCCCAGGACCCCGGGATCATGACCCGAGCCGAAGGCAGATGCTCAACCATCTGAGCCACCCAGGCGCCCCTCACTTAGCATGTTTTCAAGGGACCTTTGTGGTGTAGTATGCATCAAGTACTTTGTTCCTTTTCATGGCTGACTAATATCCCATTGCTTAAATATACCACATTTGTTTTTCCATTTACCAGTTGTTTGATGTTTTATTTTATTTTTTAATAGATTCTTTTTTAAGATTTTATTTATTTGACAGAGAGAGAGCATGAGCAGAGAGAGAGAGGGAGAAACAGACCCCCCCTGAGGGGGGATCCTGATGTAAGACTCGATTCCAGGGCCCTGAGATCATGACCTGAGCCAAAGGCAGTTGCTTAACCAACTGAGCCACCCAGATGCCCCTTGTTTGATGTTTTAGTTGTCTTCACATTTTGATTATTGTGATAATGCTACAATGAACACTGATCTTTATATGTATATATGTTTTTATTTCTCTGGGGTAGAATAACTATTAGTGAAATTGCTGAGTCATATCATAAGTTTATGTTTGATTTTTTTTAAGAGACTGCCAAACTGTTTTCCAAATTGGCTGCACCATTTTCCATTCCCACAAGCAGTGTATGAGGGCTCCAATCTCTCCAGATCTTTGCCAGCACTTCTTATTTTGATTATAGCATGTTAGTGGATGGGAAGTGGTAATTCATTGTAGCTTTAATTTGCATTTCCCTGATGACTAATGATGTTGAGCATCTTTTCATGAGCTTATGGGCCATTTTATATATCCTTTGGAAAAATGTCTATTCAAATGTTTTGTCCATTATTTTATTCTTTAGTCATAAATGTTCTTTATGTATTCTGAATAACAAGTCCCTTATGGGATACAGCATTTTCAAATATTTTTCCCCAGTCCATGGGTTGTTGTTTTACTTTCTTAATCTTTTTTGAAGCAAAAAAGATTTTCATTTTGATTAAGTACAATTTATCAATTTTTCTTATGATGCTTTTAATGTTGTCTCAGAAATTATTGCTTAACCAAAGATCATGAGGATTTACTCCTATATTTCCTTTATTTTTTTAAGATTTTTAAAAATATTAAGTAATGTAGGAATAAGGACTCTTTGGAAATTTGGATGCAGTGGAATTATAAAGTGACAAAAGAATGCAGACACAGCCACTATACGTTATGCACTGAGAATAACATAGCAAAATAGACGACGTAGTTCAAGTGTACAAAAAGCAAAACCATTCCCTTTATAATTACCTCACTTAAAAAACATAACAAATGAACAAAAATCAGAAACATTCATAAATACAGAGAAGAAACTGGTGGTTTCTGGTGGGGCCAGGGGACAATGGATGAAACAGATAAAGGGGATGCAGAGGTACAAACTTCTAGTTGTAAAATAAATAAGTCACGGAGATGAAAAGTACAGGATCGGGAATATGGTCCATAACCCGGTAGTAACGCCGTATGGTGACATGATGACTGCTTACGGTGGCGAGCATGGAGTAATGTATAAAATTATCAAACCACCATGTTGTACACCTGAAACTAATATAACACTATATTTCAACTATACTTAAATAATATATATATTTTTTAAACAAATCACTTGTAGGCTCAGAGCTTAGTGAGAATGAAGCAAGAAGGCTAATCAGGGAGGAACGCCAAGTGAACGTTCTCAGGCTGGAGCCCAACAGTCAGGATGGAGAATACAGAGAATAGCCAGCATGAGGGGGTGAGGGGTTGAATCTGCCCTCTAAGGGTAAGAGCAGAAACCATAAATCAATTTAGAAATGTACTTGGAGTACTTGGACACTGGAGTTTATGGAAAGTGATCTGCTTAAACATTACGAATACTAAAGAATTAATTTTTAATTATATTTTTAACAAGAAACAGGAATAGGGCTGCATTCCATGCAACAAGAATAAATGTTTTACTGATCCACAGAGAATTCAACTAAGAGGTCTCATGTAGAATGTATTATCAATTCCCTCTCTAAGGCTTTGTAATGAAGTCGATTCCCACTACCATTTGCTTACAAGTTCCTAATCTCCTTGTTGCCAAACCATAGAGTCTCTCACTCTGATGAGAAAGAAAAGATAATGAGAAAGGTGACACAAATGTGTGTCAATTGAGAAGGCTGTTGAATTTCAAAGCATAAAGATAAAGGCTCTATTTATAGACATTAAGTTCTAGATTTTTCACAGTCTAAAGGTACTTTAACAACCTTTTATTTTTTTAATAGATGAGACTGCTTGAGAGACTAGAGATTAGAACCCAATCTAGTTGGCTACCTATGACACAATTTTATATGCAAACATAATGATCCTGTATTGTTCAAGGGTTTCCTTTATCATATACGTGTGTCATCCCTTTAATCATATCATAAGCTTTTCAGGACAGAGAATTTTTTTTTCCATGTCCTCAGTGTCCAACAGAGTGTTTGGCTTAGAAAGCATTTGTTGAACTACTATATTGCACACCTGAAACTAATATAATACTATATGTCAATTATATTGGAATTAAAAAGATAAAAAATTTTAAAAAGCATTTATCACACTTTACTTATAAAATCTCAGCCTGTTGTTTCTTTAGAACTAAAATTTCTATATCCACAAATCTATTGTTCGCTATTAGATTTTTCAGCTTTTGTTCTCCCTTATTTCATCTTCTGTTACTTATTTGTTGCTCTTTTTTTATTTCAATGATAAGACAAATTCTTAATTTTTTTTTTTTTAAACAGAGAGAGAGTGGGGGCAGGGGAGGGGAGAGGATGAGGAAGAGGGAGAGAGAGAGTCTTAAGCAGATTCTACACCCAGTGCAGGGCCCAATGTGGGGCTCGATCTCATGACCCTGAGATCATGACCTGAACCGAAACCAAGAGCTGGATGCTTAACCAACTGAGCCACCCAGGTACCCCAAGGTAAATTCTAAAACATCAGAAATTTAAAATATTTTTTTCTAAACAATACATTTTACACAAGAAGAAAAGGGATTATCTTTGGAAGAACAAATCCTCAGATAAATTTTCTAGTCAAAGTAAAACAAAAATAAAGCAATCAAAACACTAAATCCAATTCAATAAGCACTGATGGAATCTTATGTTTTATGCACTGAAGATATAATAGTATTTTATATAATGCTATAAGACCAAGCTCCTACCGTCAAGAAACTCATATAGAAGAAAATAAATTTTGTATGACAATTTGATCAGTTAATTATATTTTATTATTTTTTTTAATTTTTTATTGTTATGTTAATCACCATATATTACATAATTTGTTTTCGTGTACTGTTCCATGATTCATTGTTTGTGCATAACACCCAGTGCTCCATGCAGAATGTGCCCTCCTCAATACCCATCACCAGGCTAACCCATCCCCCCACCCTCCTCCCCTCCAGAAACCTCAGTTTGTTTTTCAGAGTCCATAGTCTCTCATGGTTCGTCTCCCCCTCTGACTTACTCCCCTTCATTCTTCCTCTCCTGCTATCTTCTTCTTTTTCTTTTTTCTTAAAATATGTTGCGTTATTTGTTTCAGAAGTACAGATCTGTGATTCAACAGTCTTAATTATATTTTAAAGCAGTAATACTTCATAGATATTATCATGAAGTACCAAATACTTTAACACATTTAATCTTCACAACAACTGAGGTAAGCACTACTATACAATAGTTTTACGAATGAGGAAACTGAGGCATAGAGAAGTACAATTATCTACCCGTTATATAGCTAGTTTTTGGCAGAGCTAGTATTTGAACCAGGCAGTGTCGATTCAGAACCTGCATTCTTGTGCCACGTCATCCTGCCTTTCAACTAACTGCAACATTTCAGGGCATTTTATTTCTTCTCACAAAGACATCACCAAAATTCATCATCAAGATTTGCTGGTTACTTTTATATCAGGAAGGTAAACCCATTTTTTTATTAACATATAATATATTATTTGTTTCAGGGGTACAGGTCTGTGATCCATCAGTCTTGCACAATTCACAGCGCTCACCCTAGCACGTACCCTCCCCAATGTCCATCACCCAGCCACCCCATCCCTCCCACCCCCCCTCCACTCCAGCAATCCTCAGTTTGTTTCTTGAGATTAAGAGTCTCTGATGGTTTGTCTCTCTCTCTGGTTTCATCTTATTTCATTTTTCCCTCCCTTCCCCTATGATCCTCTGTCTTGTTTCTCAAATTCCACATATCAGTGAGATCATAATTATACTTGTCTTTCTCTGATTGAGGTAAATCCATTTTTGACCTTTGACAGACTCCTCATCCAGAAGCAGCCTGCAGGTTGTAAAAGCCTTTACAAATATATGACATTATGAAAAGGTTATTTTGATTGGATGAAAATATCTATTTAGAAGCAAAAGCATATGCTATAGTACATACATGCATTCCCCAAAAACTTGTGACATGCTCCATTGCACTTAAAGTTAGAGAACTTATGGGAATAAACTAGAATTAAAACAGACCACTAAAAACCTATGCCACTTTATGGCCAGAGCATTCACAACAACAGCAACAACAAAACTCTACTCCAAAACAACTTCTCAGTTTTTTTAAAAAATGTTAAAATCATAATAAATACTATAGTGATTATAGGACTTTATCATAAAAAACAAATGAAGGTAGACTGACAGAAGGAGGTAAAAGAAAGTCCGCTGAATTATGAGATAAGCACATCAGAAATTGTGGGTAGATAAGCGGATAAGGCTTTCACATACTAGAGCATAAATACAGATAGATGGGTTTGGATCAATTACTTTGTCATTGTTTCTTTTGCACCTGATCAACCTCACGAGAAGCTGGGAGGAATGGTCATGGTGCCCAGTACCCCACCCTCTCATGGCTTGCTGAATTCAGCTTTGTTAGGATACTTTGCATTCTGCTGGCCTTGCTGGTAGGACCAAACATTAAGAAGTTGGAGGGAAATCACGTAGGAATCTTCTGGTCTTTGGGGTAAATACTCAGAAGTGCAATTGCTGGGTCATAGGGCAGCTCTATTTTCAACTTTTTGAGGAACCTCCATACTGTTTTCCAGAGTGGCTGCACCAGCTTGCATTCCCACCAACAGTGTAGGAGGGTTCCCCTTTCTCCACATCCCCGCCAACATCTGTCGTTTCCTCAGTTGTTCATTTTAGCCATTTTGACTGGTGTGAGGTGGTATCTCATTGAGGTTTTGATTTGGATTTCCTTGATGCCAAGTGATGTTGAGCACTTTTTCATGTGTCTATTGGCCATTTGGATGTCTTCTTTGGAAAAATATCTATTCGTGATCCGAAGGGGTACGTGCCCCCCAATGTTTATAGCAGCAATGTCCACAATAGCCAAACTATGGAAAGAGCCAAGATGTCCATCAATAGAAGAATGGATAAAGAAGATGTGGAATATATACACACACACACACACACACACACACACACACACACACACACACAATGGAATATTATGCAGCCATCAAAAAAACCCAAAATCTTGCCATTTGCAACAACGGGGATGGAACTAGAGGGTATTATGCTAAGTGAAATAAGTCAATCAGAGAAAGACAAGTATCATATGATCTCACTGGTATGAGGAATTCTTAATCTCAGGAAACAAACTGAGGGTTGTCGGAGTGGTGGGGGGTGGGAGGGATGGGGTGGCTGGGTGATAGACATTGGGGAGGGTATGTGCTATGGTGAGTGCTGTGAATAGTGTAAGACTATTGAATCACAGACCTGTACTTCTGAAACAAATAATA
>NW_027397063.1:100857384-101024884 GCF_003265705.2 Callorhinus ursinus
GGTATTAAGGAGGGCACCTACTGAATGGAGCACTGGGTGTTATACACAAACCATGAATCATGGAACACTACATCAAAAACTAATGATGTAATGTATGATGACATAATATAATAAAATTTTTAAAAATTAATTAATTTAAAAAAAAAGAATCTGGTCTTCCAAGTTATACTGACATGTCCCTCTATACTAATCCCGTTTGAACTTATATTACAGACCATATGCCGTAGCAGAAGAAACTATATTTGGAATGGAATACAGTGAAAAAGAACATGGATAGCTTTACCACTAGAATTATTGCTTAATTTAGGTTCTTTCCTCCTTTCTGTTAAACACACTTGAAAGTGGAAAATGCCTATTTTATTCAGAACAAAATACTTTACTAAATTAAGTCCAATTATAGTTAGTAGCCTATGGGTCATTGCATAGAAAGTACTGCTTTCAGTCCCAAGCAAAAGCATCCCAGAAATCATTCACACATCTCCACGTGCAATTTCAGCATGAGTGCAAATTTTCTTCTCCTTTCATCTCCAGCGACATTAATACAAACTAAAGATAATATGGGGACACTATTACAGGCTTTCTTTCCTAGTAGCACTATTTTAGGACAGAGGTATTAACTAAAGTCCAGTATCATTTAAAACAAAACATAAATAGAAAATATCACTTTCCCTAATCTTATTCAGGAGAGAAGTTTTAGTCCAATTCATAAGAAATATCTGTGGATTTAAAACCTACTTTTACAGTCCAGGTTGATGTTCCTTTCTATGCTGTTATTTGAATAGTCGATTAACTTTCTGCAAAGCACCAGGACCAGAGAAAATGACTTGTTTTCTGTAGTGTTGCTTTAATTTGGCCCTTAGGAAGAGTAGAGCCCTTTTTGTAACTTTGTTCCTTGGGTTGCTGAAGGCTTGATTTACTCATCCCAGTAAAAGTCCCTGCTTGTTTGCCTCCTGCTCTGAACAAAGGCTGATTTTCATAAGAAAAGAATTAGTGAATGCTTTCCCTTAGGCGTTGGGACTAGCTCCTTCCAGAGAAGTGGGCTGTTGCCTGGCTTTTTGTCATCTTTCATCACTGAAGTGTTTGCAAAAAGCAGCAGAAACTCTGATCCTCACGTTGGTCTCTGCTTTCATACAACCAGTGATGGAAATAACTATAAAACAATTTTAGCAACAAATGTTTGCTGGCACACGAACTTGAATTTATAGCAATTAGAAATAATACACACATTTTCATAGAAGAATAGGTCGACCTGCTTTGGTATACCAAGACCTGAGCACTCATTGTTGGCTTTGGCTTCCCTGTTGCAGTCGATAACATCAAACATTGAAAACCGAGAGGTGCTGAATGCAGCTCCAAGCAGCTTCAGGTTGAACGATGTTATCAATGGTTGCAAGAGTAACCGAGAACTAAAGGGCCCGGCTCCGTCTTGGCTTGTAAAAATGTCTTTCAGTTCTACTTCTAATATGTTTATATGTAGAAAGTAGCTGGGTATCCCTATGTTCCTAAACACCAGGAATTATTGTGAAAGGGAACAGAGGATTTTCAAACACTGAAGATGTGGTGATAAAATGGAGACATGCAAAATTTTATTTGTCTGTTGAAAACTACTCTAACCCCTCACTTGTACGTAGATAGCAGTAAATTCCAGGTGTTCTGGACAACTCTTAAGGACCTGTTTGTGAGCATTTTAAATGCAAGGGAATTCTTTACCCCTCCTAATGAAGCCGTGTCCCCTGATTTATGGATCACTTAGCACAGCTCAGTTGCACAAAACAGGTTAATTCCTGCATAGAGGGCTGCTGAAAGGAGGGAGCTTTGGAGATGGAGGTTTCCCAGGAGTACCTGAGTTCTTCTTTTCTGAGGGTCTGTACCTAGAAGCCTTGAGAAACACAGATGACCTGGGAGAAAATGAGAACATGCATCCCTGCGCTCTGAATTCATTTCCAAAGTTTCCCCCCCTTGTGACCCAACTCCCAGCAAGTGACCTGACATTTTGCTTCAGGACTAACAGCAGACAGCTAGCTGCTAGCTATGGTACAGCCACACAGAGAAAAGCCTAAAAAATAAACTTGGAGAAATCTTTAAAGTAGAACTTTTCAGAACACATAGGTTTTCCCAGGGGGAAAAAAATATTAATAGGTTAATGTTCAAATATATTCATTCAAGAGTGGTATTAAGATATTTTAAGTTTACATAACATTTGCTTCTAAGGGAGTACCAGGAAGGATAATAATAAAGTAGAAAATGAGGAAAACCACCTTTTCTTGATGGAGTTCTGACCTAGAGCAGGGTTCAGCCCAGGTGGTTCTCATTTACAGACAATGGCGATTAATTAGAAAACAAAGCCTTAAGAAAAAGAATGCCCTTTTGCAACGACAATGTGGAAGGAACTAGAGGGTATTATGCTAAGTGAAATCAGTCAATCAGAGAAAGACAAGTATCATATGATCTCACTGACAGGAGGAATGTGAGAAACAAGACAGGATCATAGGGGAAGGGAGGGAAAAAATGAAACAAGACGAAACCAGAGAGGAAGACAAACCATAAGAGACTCTTAATCTCAGGAAACAAACTGAGGGTTGCTGGAGTGGAGGGGGGTGGGAGGGATGGGGTGGCTGGGTGAAGGACCCTGGGGAGGTTATGTGCTATGGTGAGCGCTGTGAATTGTGTAAGATGGATGAATCATGGACCTGTATCCTTGAAACAAATAATACATTATATGTTAATAAAAAAATTATAAAAAAAGAGTATATCAACCCTACCATTAAAAGTTTTTTGACTGCAAAAAAAGAAAAATGCCCCATTTAAAAAATGTTTTATTTTAAAATATTACTACAGCAAAGTATTACTAAAGTAATTAAACATGACATAGTATTTAGAAGGCTCTTAAATTCCATCTAACTTCTTTCAGCACTGATATAATTCTTGCATTTTTTTTTCCTTTTCCTTTGGGTTTGAATATGGAAACACATGATTAAAATTATACTATTATAATTCAAAATATTGAGATAAAGTTCTGAAAATAACAATTTTTAAAAGCTAGCCTTTTTGGCTTAGGCCAGTTTACTTGAGGCCAAGTGCATTGAAAATTTATCTGTGCAGTGATCAAAGGATTATCACATCCCAAATCCCTGAAGTCTCTCTTGCCTCTCTAGCCAGGTGCATTAGCCGACTAATAGTATTTCCAGATAGAAAAATGGAAAGGAAAATGCTGAGCCTGACACGGAGAGAAGAGCTTAATAGGCTTGTGTACATACATTAGCCTTATGACTCAGGATGGATCTGCAGAGCACCACTGCCAATTCTATCTCAGAGGGTCCCTCATTAACACTCTGATCCCTGCTGCCTCTTTGCCCTGCAAATTCTCTTACAAGCTTTCCAAATAGATGCTTTAACTTAATATTTCTTCAAGGAGGAAAGAATGCAAGAAAGTTCAAGACAAACCAATCTGACATCGCATTTTCTTTGCGGATTTCAACAAATCCTAAGTTCTGGATTTTGTTTTATTTACAGAGTCTCTCTATTCACAGAAAAGGAATTAATACTGAGTCACTCAAGGGCTGAAAGAAAAATAAAAAAAGAGAGCGCTTCTCCTCTCCTTAACAACAAATTACTTTCAAACTATTCTAAGTGTTTGTGATATTTTTCAACAAATCAGGCAGCACTAGGCTAAAATGTATCAAATACACAATAATGGAACAACTGGTAGTAAACTAATATCATTTAGTTATCAAAACTGCTTCCCCTCCTTTTTGTTTCCTACATCCAACATGAGAATCAGAGATATTATTGGAAATCAAGTCTTTTTTCCCCTACATCAATAGAAAACTGGTATTTCTATTACCTTAATCAAGTCCAGAAATAAAACAAATTGTGATCTCCAAATGTAAACATTCATGGAGATTTGCACGGTGGTTTCTCATTCTTTCATGCTTTCTGGAAGATTCTAGAAAGACATCGCTTACAAGAATTGTTTAAACATGCTTTCTACTACAATGTTTCCTGGTGTGGGACAAATAATTTCCATTGCCTCTAAACAAAGCACAGACAGACTAAAATGCTATCGGTGATCTAAAATGTAAAAAGAAATAATAGGGAACTTCTAGAGATGACTCCCTCTTTATAACTTTTATAACTAAAGCTATTTCAGAAATAGCTGGAAGGGAAATCTGTTTAAAATGGCTTCAGTTAGGGTGAAAAATTAGTATTTAATAATTTATTCACTTTAACATTTTCAGCGTTGAGATATAGAGGGAGTTTTTCAATGTTTCGACAGCAATGCCTTGTGCATGTTCACCTTGTACTTTAGGCAAAATCTGAGCCATGCTGTTTCATCATCACCCCTGTTCTTCCACAGAAGTCCTCAGAATTCAGTTCTCCATTTGTAGGACCAGCTCAGGACCCCAACCAGGCTCAGTTGTTTAAATACACCTAGAACATGTCCCTTCTTCTTTTTTTCACTCTAGCCACTTTTTCTAGCATTACCATTTCCCTTCCACACTTCACCCCCTTTACCTACCTCTAGTCTTAATATAATCTGAGATTTTAGGATCCCGAGTCCTCCTGAAAAGACCACACCACCATGCAGTCACTGTTCCAGATGCCCAGTGACAGCTGGCCGGCAGCCGTCTCTGACCAACTATTTATATGTTCATAATAAGTAGTCTCTGGCTTTCCTCACAATGGCAAATCAAAACCATCAGCAAACTGTCTGGTTGTCCTTCACTTACCCTGCTGCCCCCACACCCTACCCTCCTTCTCAAACAGCACTCTTCTCTCCCATTTCACAAAGAAAAGGAAGCTTACCAGGGTGTGTTCCTTTCTGAGTGCCAAGGCTCATGCATCTGTCCCTCCTTTAGATGGTCTTTTCTACTGGTCTAAGGTCTCCTGGTGGGCAGGGGGTGGGGGTCACCAGCATCTCCTCCCTCCCCGATGTCTTCAAGGTCTTTCTTCTGTATCCCCACATTCTATCTACCTGAAGTGCACTACTACCTGGTTTCTGCCTCCAGCCTGCTAAAATTTTCTGGCAATGTTTGCCAGTGATCACTTCATATTGCTCCACACAAACTCATTTTGGTGATATTAATTGACATCCTTATACTATTTGACATAGCTGATTATTCCATTCTTCCTGCAATTATCTCCTTTCTTTCCTCTGTGACCACATAGAGTAATGGTTCTCCACTTGTATCACTTGTATTTTGACCTTTCCATTTCAGTCTTCTTCCCTGATCCTCTTTTGTTCATCTCCTAAATGCCCGTGATCTTGGGGGGAGCTGAAGTGGTCAAACCAGGATTCAGAGCCAGAAAGTAGAACTCCAGGCCCAGCAACACAGGTGCCATGTTTGCCTGATGGCTAAACTCGGTGGCTTGACAGTTAAGGAAAGAAAAGGGTTCAAATCCCTGCTCTGCCGCTTACTAGATGGATGTTTTAGGGCAAATTATTTAGTCTCTTTGAACACTCATTTTCTCATGTATAGAATATAGGTAATAATACTTTCCAGATAAAGTTGCTGTGAGGAATAACTCTGGTAATAAGGGCAAAGTGTCTGTAAATATGGCTTTCCAATAAATGATACCTATTATTATTTTATTGGTTTTATGGTTCCTCAAATATTTATCTTTGTTTTCAGAGTCAAGCATGAGACAAAACAGTAATGTGGGGGAGCCATTTAGGGCTGCATTATCTTAGGGAAGAGAGAGAGGCATTCTTGCTACAATTCAATTGAACCAATTTAACAATTATCTGAGCTATTCACCTAGTCTAATTCTCCATTAAGTTTAAGAGGCTTCCATTCTTTCCAGAGCAACAGAGACCTGAATGCTTCACCAGCACTGTTAGCCAGAGTTCCTCACAGTCATTCCCCCACCTCATCCCCCTGCCCCATCTAAACCAAGAATCTGTATAACCAATGATCCCAGATTTGCAGAGTGCAAAGTATATTAACATATCATCCCATTATCTTTAAGACTATCTTTTTTTTAGTTTTTATTTATTTATTTATTTATTTGAGAGAGCGAGAATGAGAGAGAGAGCACATGAGAGGGGGGAGGGTCAGAGGGAGAAGCAGACTCCCCGCTGAGCAGGGAGCCCGATGCGGGACTCGATCCCGGGACTCCAGGATCATGACCTGAGCCGAAGGCAGTTGCTTAACCAACTGAGCCACCCAGGCGCCCTTTAAGACTATCTTTAAACACCAGAGACAGAAATATTTAATAAGAATCTATTGAGCAAATCAACATTTTTAAATTTCTGAAGAGTTTCTCTACCTCTAAGTTTGTAATTCAAAGAGAAAATGAAGGATCTATTAACTCTTTAAAGTTCTTGATAAAGGATTGTTTTAAAAGGTAAAATGATTGCTAAATATAAAGCAAATGCATGTTAAAGATTTTATCTAACTCATTAATGAAAGAACCGATAAGATGTCACAGCCTCGTCAAAGAAGAAACCTCAGTACACATATATAGAGGTCCACAGGAATGTGCTAACGAACATTCAGATAGATGGGAAATTGTCAGTATCCGCCTGGCAATAACTAAATAAGTTCCATCATACACAACACATCTGTATTTCTATGTATGGATAACAATTTTTGTATTACTATCAGAGTTGTAAATGTTTGATGACAATGAAAGGGAGAGGTAACCCTAACAGAACACTCAGTAATTTTTCTTTGCTTGTTTCTTTCCAAGTTTTTCACATTTTTGTCTGACAGTTTATCTCTTAAAGCTAGGAAGGATTCCAAGTGTACACAGTTTCCTATGTCTTGATACCATACACAGATAGATAAGTTCTAGTCACACAACAAGACAGATTTAACATGTGTTAAGGGGTTCTAAAATAATATCTAATAGCCAGAGTCTGAATAGGGTAGAGAACTCCTGGTTTCTATTCCTACAGCCAATGCTTTGGACACTATGTGTTTCCATTAACTTATGTGTAACATGAAATTTAGGTTTGTTCTATTCCACAATTGTAAAATAAATGGCAGAAATTAGATAAACAGGAAAAGTCAGATTCACCACTTTAGGATGTAGCAGAAAAGAATAATGACTGTTCTACTTACATCCCCCCCTCATTCTTCCTCTCTTCATCACCCTTCTGAATTGCATTATAAAGCTTAAGCCACTGGGAAGGAGAGGGGTGGGAGCTGGTGCAATGTACACTGAGCTGGATAGAGCCTCATCGTGGCATTTCCATAACGAGCTCACAACAGAATCTTTGTCAAACTTCCCTTTGCTTTGACCCCGATGCTGAACATGAGGTCAGGGCACATGCCCCATGGTTCATCCAGCTGGAGTTCTATGAGAACAAGGATGATGATGTCAGTTTTGGCACTCTGTGTAAGGACAACAAAGCCTGTGCCTAGTGAATTACAAGAAGATGGATCACAACCCTCAGCTCTGTGTTTACAAAGACATCAGCAATAAATACACATACCTTTTAGTAAAAGAAAACCACAGCCACTTTCATCACCATGACAAAAGAAAAATTGATTTTAAAAAATTACAGGTAATTTTGAAAATACAATAAACATGAGACCCCCCCCCCACCTTCTAGTTAGTCAGTATCACAAAAGCATATAAAAGGCTGTTTGCCTTTATTTTCCATGCATTCCTAGCCCTTTGTCACTCGTAGCTATATAGTTGTAAACATCAGTTACTATGCTAGCCTTTAGGAAATTTTACGACTTCCATTTTAATTGTAACATAAAAAAAAGAACAAAGAATTGAGTTCTACAAGTAATTTGGGTCAGGCACTTTTAAAATTCCCATAGCTCTCCTGACACTTCTGAAGAGGCTCCATTCTTTCTAAAAGTACACAGTTGATATCGGATTTCACCACCCCTTAGTAACAATAGCAGTCATCAAACAGAACTGTTTTCATTCTCATTATAAATAGCTTTCAGTTATAATCTGCTCCCTCTAAGAAACAACTAAGCACCATTTCTTTTACAATCATGCCCATTAGGCGTGACTCTTAAAAAATAAAGTTAATATGTTTAGGAGCATCACTGGAGAACACTCTCAGGCTGAAAAAGAGGGGAAGGAAGGACTTACAGTAGAGACCAGAGCCTGGTGGGGTCAAGCTCATTGGAGTATCTGAAAGCCAATCACTCCTCTTTCATGGGAAAAAAAAAAAAAAAATCTGTCATTTGTTTGAGAGTATTGACATTTATTATCTATTTCTTTAAAAGATAAATGTGTAAGCTGGAGGTGCCTCTGGGTGCCTCAGTCAGGTAAGTGTCTGATTCTTGATTTCAGCTCAGATCATGATCTCAGGATCCTGGGATCCAGCCCACCTTGGCTCTGTGCTCAGCGGGGAGTCTGCTTGAGGATTCTCTCTCTCCCTCTCCTTCTGCTCCTTCCCCCTCATGCTCGCTTTCTGTCTCTGGCTCTCTCAAATAAAGAAATAAATCTTTAAAAGATAAATATGAAAATATTCAATTGGAAACCAAGTCAGAAATACTTGCAAATATATTGTTTCCCTGAGCATACATACACACACAGCCCAGAGAAAAAGGAACTTGCATACTGTTATTGAATTTCTATAGAAAAAAAAAAGTTGGAAAAGAGATACAGCTGTTAGCGAATAAAAGTGGAAGCATTTTGCCTTTAATCATTACAGAACTGACTCAAAACCTACACTCAATTTCAGTTCCATAAAAACAAAAGCAATTTTGAGATTTTTCTCACTAATTCTTGCATTGCATAACAGATAACATATGATGAGCATTTAATACATGCCAGACACTGAGCTAAGTCTTTCACATGCATTAATTTTTCTTGATACTTAACAATTTATGAGGAATACTATTATTATCAGTCATTTTCATGGATAAGGAAATTAAGGATTGGAGAGGTTAAAACTTGCCCAAAGTCACAGTCATAGGGATCCATGGCAAGCATTATATTTCCTATGTTTTGTTACAATGACTTAAAAACTCAGTAGTTACAACATGGAGATTCCCAGACACAAGTAGCCATAGCAGGAAATGCTTCTTAGGCTCTGTAACAATGTTTCCAAACACTTAGCATTTCTCCTTGGGGCTCCAATATGCTCTGTGACTTAATTTCTTTGTCTTAATTTTTAGAGGTTTTATTGTATACTCTCTTTAGCCCAAAACCTCCAATAAGTTTTGCCCTTTTCCAGGTCCTCCTTGCGTCTTTATTTCTCGGACTACACTAAAATTTCAAATGTTGTCCTTTTCTTATCATTTGTCCTTTACTGACATGAAATCCTCTTGATATCTTTTTGCTCTGGTGCCAACAGGAACCGAGTTATGCCACAAAATAAGTGATAAGGTTCCAGGGAATGCATTAAGCAAAGGGATTTATTTGTCAGAATTTTTTACACTTGTTGCTGAGGTATTATTTAATTGTTTAAAATTCTAAGTAATAGGAAGATAATAATCATCCCAAATACAAAAAAAATAATGACATTTTTATCTCAAAAGAGCCAATCCTCTTCACTTTCTTTCTTCTGCCCTCTGTTTCTTGGGTAGGTAATGAAGGCAGCAAATGTTTCCCTCTCAGAAGTTCCTCAAATGGGAATTTTTTCAAGCTGTTAGAAGGGGCAGGACGGTCAGTAAAGTATCTTCCAGACTGAGAAGGCACTTTAAGACCAAAAAACAAAGCAAACCACTCCATACTATTTATACAGAATTTTTTCAGGGTAACTTACTGACAGATGACACCAGGCGGACAGATGATCGAGGCAGTATTAGCCATTCTGACTTTAGTCCCCAGCTTTTATGGAGCAAGGGGCACGGTGGTGAGGTCAAAGGGTGATTATCTAAAGTGGCACCACCTGTGTACCAGAGGCTCTCGACTCGTTAACTAAAGTAGGGCCTTCCGTGCATGAGACATCTTTGGGAAGATCAGAACCAGCCTTCCCACATTCTAGTCAGGGCACACATTAACCTCCACTGGGCCTGGCACACGTAGCCCAGGGCGAGTTCATTGCATGGGCATAAACAAGATGGAGGGCCCAAGATGGAGTCAGTGTTGTCAGCACTCCTACAGAGGACCTTCTCTTAAACTGCAAGAAGGGAGGCCTGAAGCTTTATCCTTAACACCTTCATTATCCTGACTTGTTCTCTGATTAGGTACCAACCTTCAGGACAAAAATAGCATACAGACCTCTAACATGAGGGAGACAGGACCTTCCCCCACTCTACTGATGCTGTTAGATTACACATATTTCTTAAACCAACACCACACACACACACACACACACACACACACACACACACACCCTTCCATGAGGTCCTTCATTATTTTTACTCTTCTGTTTTTCAATGAACTTTTTTAAGGACTCATTATTTTGTTCCCTTACAAGGCTGAGATCACGCCCTCTTGAGTCAGATAATCTCCTGCTGTTAAGAGCATGCAGTTTAGTGAAGATGAACTGACTGGGAACTTCTAAATATAATGCAATGTGCATAATGGCATTCTTGAAGCAACGTAGGAGCTGGTGAGATTCAGGAGACCTAATGCACAGAGAGAAGAAATCATTCCATCGCTCTCACGCTGGGCCCCTGCCTGGACCACAGCAACAGTGCAACCAGTTTCCTCCTAGGGTCAGCTAAATAATTTATGGGGCCCAGTGCAAAATGAAAGTGTGCCTTTAAAGGTGCTAAACTATAAATCATGTTTCTTTCTTCCCTGATCTCTCTCTCTTGACTTATCATGGTGTTTTATATTTGCTATTTAATGTCATATTTCCCAGGCCCCAACGATGACCCTCACAGGTCCCATAGGGCCTCGGCCCACCTCTGGGTGCAGACACATTCACTTTCCCCATCAGCTGCTGGGTCCCTCTTCCCACCAGCCACAGGCCCTATGCCACTGGGAACAAGCAATGAGCTGTGCTGCAGCCAGGGGCAGGGAAGTCAGGCTGGGCTTCTCCCCTTCCTTCTCAGCCTCCTCACCAACCTACAGAGGATAGCTGCCCTTTAGAGACTACAGTCTTCACAATGAGACCTGCCTGGTACCTGGACTGGGGCTGAACAAGAGGCTCACATCAGCTGCCATCTACCGAACATGTCATGGCACCGCCAACTTGGGACAGTGACCATGGCTGCCCTGTACTGCTCCAAAATGCCCTGAGGGACTTGCCCCTGACCTCCCCAGCTCCATGCCCTTTCCCGGGTCACAGGATGAGGAAGCCAGGTGGACGTGTCGGGACAGCAAGGCCAGGCCGGGGAGGAGAGGCTGAGTGATGCTCCAGAGGTCAGAAGCTGGGCAGGGAAGCCCAGGAGGCAGGGAGGCGGTAGGAGGTGGATGCACGTGAGCGGAGACTGCAAGCCCACTGCACGTGATCTATCGCCCAAAGTTGTAATTTTACTTTGAATATCAAGGCAGCAATCACAAAGCCTTAAATCCCTATCATGAAGCCTTCTGAGGACACAGTGCTGGGCTCTAGGTGCCTGCACCAGCCTGATGCCCATGAGCCAGTCATGCCCCTTGCCATCCATTCACACTCAGTTGTCCTACAGTTGTCACCTGTTACTCGAGGAAAGAAAATTACTGGGCATCCTTTCTAATTTTTCTTTAGGAGCCATTACTCCAGGATGAAGTAAATATGTCTTAGCCTGGCATAAAGGAGGCTTCCAAATTTGGCATCACCTTCCCCTGCGGCCATATCTCTTCCTGCCCCTTTCCAGGCTGGCGGCCTCTTTGCTCTCACTGCTGAACTCCCAAAACATGCTTGCGCTGCCACGCTTTCTGCATTACCGGATAAGTTTGTAACCTACTCTTCTGCTCCTTCCATCTCAAGGCTGTAGTTGAAGGTTTTATCTTTGTAATCCACCCCCTCTTCCCCGGACCAGCTCCTCTCACCTAACCTCATACTGCTCTTCCTGTTCTCCTCTGCAGATTTGTGGTGCTTCGCACAGTTCCTGGAGCATACTTCCAGTGATCAAAGCCCAGGAAACTATAAGAAAATGCCAAATCAAGTATTTGACCCTGAATGAAAGTCCATCCCACCTTTGCTGGTATCCTTTTTCCAGGGCGGGAGTCAGGGTACAAGGGCAGTAGAGAAGGCAGCAGGCAACTGAGTTCTCCCGATGGCAACGACTTGCCAAGTGAGGGGCGGCAGGGAGCACTTAGCAGGGAGCACTTCGCAGGAGCACATGAATGGTCGGCTGAAGGGGCTGCCGCCCAGCTGAGCGTGAGCATCCAGAGCAGTGGCCAGCCCTGTGGTGGTGAGCGCTCTCCCCCAGAACTCAAGTACCTAAGATCCTGGATTGCTTTCAGATTAGGGCTAGGTAGATGGGCTAGGTGGAGTGTAGGAAAGGGTAAGAAGCGGAAGGGAAAGGGCAATGCGAGCGAAAGGGACGAAAGTGAAGGAGAAGGAGGAGGAGGGATGTGGTCTAGCCGTAAACAGTGGAGCCCTGCTGGGGTCCTGAGCCAGGCAAATAAGAGGAGAACCAAGTTATGAGGCTTCCGTAGGATTAAGAACAGGGGTATTAAAAGACGGGTGTTAGAAAACTTGAAGAAACTTCCCTCTGAATTATTCTATTGAAGAGCATAAATGATGTAATTTAAGTCAGATTAAAGATTTTTCTTGTTGCTTCTCAAAATTGAGAGAAGAAAAATGCTTAAAAATATTTCAAGGAGACCCAGTTTGAATCTGATTGATCCAAAAATGGCTTTTCTAGTTAATGTTTAGGAACAGAGTGCTTTGAAAAATAGGGAAGTGGCGCTTACAAGGTACGCACTTGCAGCCCCCTCGCTCCCAGTGAACAACGTGGGGCTTGTCGTCATTCAAAGGTGGATTTACTACAATTATTAACTGCCTACTAAGTGTAACTTCCTCAAATTTCCAGCAGAGCTCCTGGAAAACACAGATTTATACCTTCCAAACGTACTTTCTTCCATTTCAACTTCCCAGATTTGACTTGTGAGGAAATCCATGCAGGCATTTTTAGTCTCTCAACTTGGAAGCCTGCTAGAAGACTTCTGCAGGGTGAGGAATAGGAGTATGGACAGAAAGGTGTTAGAAAGTTTGAAGAAACTTGTAAGACTTATCCTTAAAAATCTCATATTTTTGATGCTATTTTAAATGGTATGGCTTTTTAAATTTTAATTTTAATTTCCAATGAGACTACATATGTAGATGAGGACACATCATCCATTTTAATTTTCTGGGGAACTATGTTCAAGTCCTCATTAATTCAAAATTCCTGCAGAAATTGTCAAGGCATTGCTTGGCCACCTTTCTCTTTCTCACTTAATCCACTGAAGAAAAGTCCTGCTTTTCTTCTTATAAGTACACCTGTCCCCCTGATGGACTATGTAACAAAGTACCTTTGGGAAAAGCACTTGGTAAGAGACTAAATGAGGTTATTTCCTCAGTTGTGAGGAGAGCTTTGAGGGAAATTTCTTTTTAAAAACTTCTGAGGGTGATTCATCTGACAGTAATACCCCAGATATTGAGCTTCTTTCAAGGACAGTACAAAACATAAGAATTTTTTTAAGATTTTATTTATTTATTTGACAGAGAGAGACACAGCGAGAGAGGGAACACAAGCAGGGGGAGTGGGAGAGGGAGAAGCAGGCTTCCCGCAGAGCAGGGAGCCCGATGCGGGGCTCGATCCCAGGACCCTGGGATCATGACCTGAGCCGAAGGCAGATGCTTAACGACTGAGCTACCCAGGTGCCCCAAAATATAAGAATATTTTGTTTAAGCTTCCTTTGAACTACAGTGGATAAAACTATAATGAATAAACACATTGTTTACCTACCTATATTACATAAATTGCTAGGGGCTCATTTAGAAAGCTACTTTTTCCAGAGCACTGGATAGGCTTTGGTTCTCTAATGGGATTAATTTAACTAAGACAGTTAATTGAATCAATTTATTCCCCCAGAGAAGCTTTTGCTCACCCTCATTTTCCACTGAATTAAGGATAAGCTGCACTTTCTTTCTTTTTTGTGTATTCATATTTAGCATTATTCCTCTGGTAGCTTAACAGCATTTAAGTTACCAAATGAATTAAGAAAAAGATTGATTATGGACTTTGGCAGAAGCTGTAAAGCTATTTGGTAAAAGCTTAGAATGTAATTTATTTCTAAAATAAATTATTTCTAAATTATTCTAAAATAAAATATTTCTAAAATCACAGATGACTGTGGTCTTTTTTAAGACCCATTGAATCATACTCTAGAATGTGGGTTTTAAAAAACAAATCTCTATCAAAATTTAATAGATTTTTAGAAACCATGTGAACTGAGAATCTGAAAAAAGACAGCCATTTGTGTGTGTGTGTGTGTGTGTGTGTGTGTGTGTGTGTGTGTGAGCATGAATAAGTGATTTGTCATATTCCTGCATTCAGTCTCAGATTTAGAGCCGTTTTGACAGACTGGTAAGCATAACCAGTTTTAAGTGGAGTGCCAGTCAGTCACATTAATTAAAATACTGCTCAAAATGACATTTATGGTCGTCATGAAATGCAGAACCCGAGCTTACTGCTGCATTCGTGAATCAGCAAAAGCACAGGACTGGGACTTCTCAGATTTGGATTTGAGTCTAACATTTGCCATGGCTAAAAGTATAATATTGGATAAGCAGTATTACTCCTTCGTATTAGTTTCCTAGGGCTGCCGTAACAAAATACCAAAGACTGGGGGGCTCAAGCAATAGATTCTATCTTCTCGAAATTCTGGAGGCTAGAAGTCCAAGATCAAGGAATTAGCAGGTTTGGTTTTCTCTGAAGCCTCTCTCGGTGTACAGATGGACACTGTCTTAGTCAGCTCAGGCTTAAACAAATAATTATTTCTCACAGTTCTGGCTGCTGGGAAGTCCAAGGTCAAGGGACTGGCAGATTCAGTGTCTGGTCAGGAGCCACTTCCGGGTTCTTACAGGACTGTCTTCTGACCGTGCCCTCACATGGAGGAAGGAGCAAAGGCGCTCTCTGAAGTCTCTCTTTTTTTTCCCCTTAAGATTTTATTTATTTATTTATTTGACAGAGAAAGAGAGACAGCTAGAGAGGGAACACAAGCAGGGGGAGTGGGAGAGGGAGAAGCAGACTTCCTATGGAGCAGGGAGCCCGATGCGGGGCTCCATCCCAGGACTCTGGGATCATGACCTGAGCCGAAGGCAGATGCTTAACGACTGAGCCACCCAGGCGCCCCTGAAGTCTCTTTTGTAAGGGCATAAATCCCATTCCTAAGTGCTCTGCCCTCATGATCTAATCACCTCCCAAAGCCCTTACCTCCAAACACTGTCACAACCTAAAAATTAGGTTTCAACCAATGAAGTTGGAGAGGGGACACAAACATTCCTTCTGTAGCAGGTGTCTTTTCTCCTTGTGTTCACACGGTCACCTCTCTGTGTTTCTGTCTGTGTCCTAATCTCTTCTTAGGACACCGGTCATATTGGATTAGAGTCCAGCCTAATGACCCCATTTTAACTTAATTACCTCCTTAAAGGCCCTCTCTGCAAATACACTCCTATTCCAAGGGGGTTAGCGCTTCAATATATGAATTTGGGTGGGGGGCGAACACAATTCAGCCCACGACACACTTAAAGCCTTGCTGCTTCATTCACAACATATGTGAATTGGTTAAAATATCACTAAAGACTGTCCAAGGACTAAAGGATTAATATTATTTTGAGAAGCTGACCATTGTCTTTTCTACAGACGAATGAATATTGTGACTCAGTGTCCTTGGCTGCAGGCATCATAAAATGATTCTGGCTAACTTAAGGTAAAGGGAATCTGTTGATGAACTACAGGGGGATCAGAGAGGAAGGGGAGGCTAGGGACTTTGACTAATAAACAGGAAAGCCCCCAGGAGCTGTGAAGGGCTGGTGGTAAGGGCATTTAACTGTTCCCCGCTTCCTTGCATCCAGACAGAAAAGGGAGGTCTGGCACATGGGGTGTCCACTGTGGGAAGTTGGCACCAGCCCCCACCAGCACCACACAGAGTGAAGGGGGTGCTGGGGACTCCTGAAAGGACAATGAGGGGTCACAGCAAGATGGAGTGACTGTATGAAGCACTCCCTCCCCTACAAAATGACAGATAACCGCTAAGCACATCTTATGTTACATAACTAACATTAAGTCAAATAAGATTTCAAAGGCTGACAAAACAATAAAGCAAACAATCTCCTGACATTTTTAAGGGCTCTTGATAATCACATTTTGACAATAAGTTTTCGAAATAAAATTCGAATTGGAAAGTGGAAGTAGGAAGTGCTAACCTTCAAAAGCTGCTCTATTTTTTTTTTCCATTCAGAAATCGCTCCAGACTTCAATAGGTTCATCTGTGAAATGGGCAGAGAGCTGCTTTATTTGTTAAAAGCAAGATTTAGAAGTAGGTGAATTTTGCACTCACACCTTACAGTTGTGAACTTTATGATTACACTTTGAAGATGGGATCAATGTTCCCCCATCTCCCACCAGTGCCTCTGCTATTCATCTTTCACTGGTACTTTTTGGAAAGGTTAATTCTCCCAAGGGAGGAAAACTGCTCATTATCAATTGTTTTTTTAATTGATTTCCACAACCTCAATTTCCTCATAGATATTATCTTATGATCAATTCCACTATACATTTTTCCCTCCAATGGGCTTTCTGGAAATTACTGTCGATGCTATGCCAAAATGCTAGTAATTGCATTTAATTGTTGCTTCATCTGGAGATCTTGTTACATCTCTTTTTTCCTCAACTCTACTCTGAAATAGGAAGTATTTAGGTTTTTCTTTAATTTCAAAATATGTCCCACTTTTGGCCCAAGCACTAGATATATAAGAAGATCATTATAGTCTAGCTATTCAAAATTTCTCTTTACATATGAAACTTTATTTTGGATATCCAAAAAAATTCAAGTTTTTATTGAACTCACTGTTTTTCTCATTTCATTTGCAAATATTTTGACAGTTCTCTACACTGATTTATATTTTGCTTATTTTTAGCCAAATAAACAATCTCTAAAGCCCTGATTGCTGAATATTTGTGTTTTTTCCTTTCCATCCCCACTAGGAATTAACATTTTTGAATGCTCATTCATTCAACAATAACTTAATGGGCAGCTACTATGTGTCAGTTACTGTTATAGTCAGTGCTCACTAATATTCCTTTGTAACTTGTGATAATTCCACTGGGTTTTCTGCTTTTGTCTTTTTTGCTACCAAAACTTTAGAAGTGACAACAAAAAGCTACCTTGCTCTACTGTTTTTACCTTATGTATAATAATCATGGGGGGACGCCTGGGTGGCTCAGTCTGTTAAGCGTCTGCCTGCAGCTCAGGTCAGGATCCCAGGGTCCTGGGATCGAGTCCCGCATTGGGCTCCTTGCTCAGCAGGCAGCCTGCTTCTCCCTCTGCCTGCTGCTCCCCTGCTTGTGTACTCACGCGCTCTCTCTCCCTCTCTCCCTCTCTCCCCCTTCCATTTATTCACTTCTTGCAAACACGTATCTAGGAATAAGGAATTCTTTAAAATCGGAAGAAATTATTAAATTATCTATATAAAAGGATCTTGTACTTGTTTCCAAACATTTAATGGAGGATAGTCAGAAGAAAGGCAGGCAGGGTTATGGGGCCCCGCCAACCTAAGAGGAAACTACCTCTAAAAGGAGAAAGACCCCATCCTGTTACTCCAAACGAGGAGCCCTCTGCCCTTTCCCGCGTGAATAACTACCTGATAGGTAGATGAGCGCATGGACTAAAACCTGATTGAGTGACAGGCACATGGAGGGTAAATATTAAAGATTAAAACAGTCCTGCCAACAATTTCAACAAAACCCTTAGACTTAGAAACTCCCAAGGCAACGCTCTCGGTCCCCTCCTTCTTTGGGAGCTGTGTACTCTTGCTCGGTAAACCACCACTCTGTCTGGTCTACCTCTTCATTCTTCAAAGTGGCGTGACCAAGAACTGCCAGCACAAAAGGAAAAGAAATCCCGAAACACTTTAAAATCGGTCATTTTTTTTTTCCAAGTAAAATCATACATAGGGCTCCAGTTATTTAAAACAGCCAAAATTGCTGTTTTTCTAGTACAGAGACATTGAATATATCCAAGTTTCTAACTTTTTACAATTCCCACATCACTAAATGAGAGCAACGAGCCAGTTTGATAAACACAAGAAGTTGAGGATCTGGGTGACATTACGGGTGACATTTGCAGTCCTATCAATCCCAACATCTCATGACTTTTCTGTTTTGCTAAAGTAACACAATTTTACAAAGATATGTAGTTGCAAACAGTGATCTTTATTTGCCTCTTTGCTTCACACTTGGGGAATACTCTTCAAATTACTCTAATCGAGACATTGGACACAGGAGGTAGTTGGTCATTTTATTTCAAAGTTAAATCCCTGACAACATCTGCCATCTGCTCACATTCCCCTTCACAAAAATAAAAGTCAGGCAAGAAGCTCACAATACCCTCAGATAAAACCTGTAAAAGATGTTATCACAACTGGGCATGCTACCCGCTCACCCGCTCGCTGTTGCACAATGACTGCTAGGCAGAGTGAACGCATGTTCAGAGCAGACGCATCTGAGTCCGGGCTAAACATCTAATTGGGCTTGGCACATGGACGCTGTGGCAATGTACCCACTCATACGTTTTTATTTGAAAGAGCAAGCTCAGGCCTGAAGGTAAAAAAGAAAAAGTAAACAAGCCTTCCTAATCAAATGCACATTTGCAAGGAGTTTAAGTATATGCTAATACATTGTAGGTCTTTTTCCAAGAACTGCCCTCCAACAAGTTAAACTAGAATAACCATTTAGTGGCTTAACTGTGTTTCATGGGATGTAGCTTGAAACGCCCTCATCTCGTCCAGAGACACTGAGACCAAGGCAAATAAAGCACATGACGTACAGGGATCATTTTTGGCCTTTTATCCTTGGTGCTCAATAATTTTTTAAATGAATAAATTTATGAATGAATGAATGGACATTGGCCCTGGTTATCAAGGAATCTAGGACAAAGTTACAGACCTATCACTATATACTATATATAACTATACAGCATTTTCATTAAAACACTAAACAGTGTTCAAAGAAATACGAAATTTATTCTTCATTCTGATCCTTGGGGTATGTGCTCATAATTACTCTTGTTTCATCCACAGGATCAGAGTTCTTGTGCTTTAGAATTTGAAATATATCTTTTTTTTTTTTTTTTTTACATGAAGGGGTATTTTAAAGAGTAATAGGGAGCATTTCTAAATTCAAGTATTTTATTTACTGTTATCATTCCATCCATCCATGTATACCTAATAAAGTTACTATCAAAATGAGAGCCTTATAGGTCTACTTAAAATAATTCACATTCCTTGACAAAATTAACTCTACGAAATTTAGTAGAGCATAGTGGGAGCCATCATATTCTTTTCCACTTCTTTATTCAGAGGCCAGGACCAAGCTTCCAGGTGGCGGCAGACCTGTGAGGCACCAACCCACTGCACAACTCTAGAGGGCACTGCCTTCTCTGCATTCCAGGGAGCTGGGAATCCCCACGAGTGATACCGTGCAGAGCCACACACTGTGGTACTGACAAAGCAAAAGAAGAAAGACATAAGTAAGGGCTCAGGACGGAACAGAAAGATAAAATATACATGTGATACAGGTGGCTATTCAGATTCTATGGCCCTTTGTCGTTAGGCTTGGGCACACTCGGGAGATGAAGAGGTCAAGGGGATAAATCAGTGCTTACAGAGGGTCCAAAAAGCCCAGCAGGACCTTTTCACTGGGTGAGGGTGACATCAAGGCAGAGCTCCTAAGAGTTCCTAACACCGGTTACTGGTGACCTTAGAGTCAATGTAATCTGGGAACTGGAGAGATATCAAATAGGTTTCACAATCTGAGATCCCATATTAAGAGCTGGGAATGTTGCTGCCAACCCCAAACAGGGCACAGAAGAGAAGTGATAGAGGAAAGCCATTGGAAAGGAATTGCCTCCAGAAAAGGTGATATGGGAGCTTTTGATTTGGGCTCTTGTTTCCAGAAGTCCTTGGATCTCACAACTTTCTCTCTTTTCTGAGAATCTTCCATGTAATGTGTATCTGTACATGAAAGCATGGGATGTGAAGGACCAAAATATAAATCTGAATTAATTTTAAAACTCATCTGACCATTTTAATTCTTACCTTTATTGGCCTGGAACTACCAAGCTACAGGTATTTTTTTAAATAAATTGGTAGCACTTTTAACATGGCTGTGAATATATATATTTGCCTAGGAGAAAAGTTATATGTGTGTGTGCTGTGTATTTATTAAGAAAGAGAAATGCAGGCTGGCTGGCTTGCTCACTTGGTAGAGGGAGTGACTTTTGATCTCAGGGTTGTAAGTTTGAGCCCCATGTTGGATGTAGAGATAACTTAAAGAAATAAAATCTTTAAAAGAAAAAAAAAGAAGGAGAAATGCAAGCAAAGACTGGAGACTATGTTGACTCACTGAGTTACAAGAAACCCTCAAAAGGAAAACTTGTTACTTTTTAAGAAAAAATATGCCAATGTAGAAAATCGGGCCCATTTCATGCATCAACAAATGCGATGGGCAGGTATGTCTATGAATTCCGTGATATGCATAGAAGAGATGAGGCGGGGCTGGGAGAACCAACAGCCCAGAGATAAAGGCACAACCTTTCAGTGAAGCTGACTTGGTAGAACTCCTGGCTCTTTACTCTCTACCTGTGTAACTTGGTCAAGTTACTGAGTCTTACAAAGTGTCAGCTTTCTCTTCCATAACATGGAGATTATACTGCTTACCTCATGGGGTTATTGTGAAGGGCAAATAAGGTAATACATGTAAAATGCTTGACATAGGGTCTGGCCCAGGATAAGCAATAACAAATATCAGTGATACTATTATCAGATGTCATTTAGAAAGATCAGCACCCAAGTGAAGGTTGCAGCAATGAAATGGAATGAAAGGGGTGAGAATACTTGGGCACACCAAAAAATTTAAGAATAGTTGGCCAACAATTGATTCTGGGTAAAAGTCTGAGGGGTAGTAGAAGGAGCTTAAGAGAGAAATTTGAAAAAATAGTAAAAAAGGTGGGGGAACACTGGTAGATCCACGGTTTGCTTAGAAGCCCAGGGTGAAGATGATGTCAGGTGTCATTAACGGGGTCACACGAAGAAGACTGAAATCTGTCTATTGGATTTGGTAAAGTGGAGATGATCGATGACCTTTGTCAGAGCAGCACCAGAGGAGAGAGTAAAGAAGTCAGACCTCACTAAGTTTTAGTGTTTGGAAAGTCAGGAAGGAGAGTTAGCCACTAGCAAGCTTGGATGAGAATTAAAAGCAAGAGAGGAGGGCAGCATGTAGAATGAAAAAGAAAAACTGAAGAGAACTGAAGGTCTTTTTATGGTGTGGGACAGAGAGTGTACGGAGGATCCCAGGTGGCCTGGGGTCCAAGGTAATGAAAACAGATGGCCTTGTGAACTAACATAGAGCAGAGGGCCTCAAACAAGGGATGGTTGCTTTCATTCTATGCACAGAAGCGAGAACAAGGGAAAATGGGCTTAGATGCTATAATAGTAGAAATAATAATAATGGAAAGAAGCTGAGAATGGTGGCTTGAGCACACAATGGCTCTCTTTCCTCTCAGAAGCCCATCAATGAGAATACAGAAGTGTTCGAAAAACAAAATGATAAATCCATGCATGACACTGAAGGTAGCCTATGCCAGGGCCATCAAAAGAAGTTCCAACTAATTTCTCAAAGAGGATTTTGAAGCACGAAAAAAAGTAATGCAAACAGTACAGAACATGCTACCAACAGAGCTCCCACCAGGCCACAGAGAGCAAAATGCAACTGAAGACAACCCAGGAGGATTAAAAGTCCACATAAGGAAGAACTTCATCAGTCAGCACCTACATTCTCTTCTTCTGCTCCCATCCTTTGTCTTCCCATGTAGAACAAAATATAAGAAAAAAATGAGATCAAAAAGACCAATTTAGAGAGTCCACTAACAACTAATTGGAATCCTAGAAAAAGCAAAATCTATGTGAGGAAAAAATATTTGTTTTTTTTTTTTAAAGGAAAGCATTAAAGAAAACAAAAGAGAAAGATAAGAAAAAGAAGTGGAAGATGCAAAATGTCCAGAACTTTAAAGAAGGTCTTAAGAATTCAACTTGCAGGGGGCACCTGGGTGGCTCAGTCGATTAAGCATCCAACTCTTGATTTCGGTTCAGGTCATGATCTCAGGTTCATGGGATCAAGCCGTGATGGGAGCTCATGGAGCCTATTTAAGATTCCCTCTCCCTCTGCCCCTCCCCACTCTCCCTTTCTTAAAAAAAAAAAAAAAAAAAAAGAATTCAACTTGCAGGACTCTAAATTTAAAAAATAATAAAAAAGGAGTATATACTAAGGATATGGTAGAAATACAAATAGAAAAATTCAAATTGATCTGTAATTATAATAAATCAATTAACTATAAATCAAATCAATCATAATAAATGTAAAAAGACTAAAATTTCCTATATTAAAAAGTTATCTTTTGTTTGGATTTTTAAAAAATTACTATATGTAGCTTACAAGAAACATATATAAAAGGTGGAAAATGAAAAAGAAAGCAATTGAAAAATATATAGTATGCAATTTTGATCCAAAAGAAAGTTAATGACTCTATTAACGTCAGAAAAAAATAAGACAAAAAAGAAAAAAGTAAACTGACAGGGTTTGATTTAGCAGAAATGATAACTACGTAATGATAAACAATCAAATGAGAATCCCTGATAATGATAAACTTGAACGCACTTGAAAACATACTCAAAATAGATGATCTAAAATAAACCCCTAGAATTACAAGTAGAAACAAATTGTACAATCATGCTGGGAGAATGTAACACAAGTTTGTTTAAAAAGCAGAAGATAAACAAAATTAAGATTAACAAAAATACAGAGGCTGTGAACAGCACAATTAAGAAGTTATTCTGAGAGAAAAACAGAGACCCATGACTTCACCAACAGAAGTTTTAAATTGTTCTTATGTACACATAGACACTGACCAAAAATAATCATATATTCATTTTCAAAAGTATTCATAACATATTTAAAATATTATTATATAGACAGTTTCCTAACCACATGTGATTAACATACAAATCAATAATAAGGAAAATAGTGAACATTTTTTAATTATGTATTTCAAAAGTAACTCATGAGTTAAAGAAGAAGAAATCATTATGGAAATTATAAGCTATTTACAATCAACAAAAAATGAATATACAATACACCAAAACTTGAGAATATAACTTCAAATAGTTCTTAGATGAAAATTTATAACCTCACATGGAGGTTATAAATACTCTTATTTTTAAAAGAAAAAGTCAAAATTAAAAATAAGTTAAGCCTAAACTGAAGAAATGAATAATAAAGATAAAGGCAAATATTAATGCATTTTTCAACATGGAAATAATTAACAGCATAAAAATCAGGTTCTTTGAAATTAATAACAGATAAATGTCCAGCAAAACATATAAAAAAAAAGACATTAAAACATAATAGAAGGAACCAAAATAGGAGGGCATAACCAGAGACAGAGATTCTAAAAATCATCAAATACTACGTGAATGCCAATACATTGGAATACTTAGATAAAGGGGATACTTTTCTTAAAAAAAAAAAAACTTACCTAAACTGTGCAAGAAGAAATATTAATATTAATAAATCAACAGTTAATAAAGAAATCTCTCTTCATTTCTCTAGAGAACAAACATCCTGCGTAATGGTGAATGCTTTGAAGTGAAAGCATTAAATGGAGGGACGAGAAAAGGCTATCCTCTACCACTGCTCCTATTCAACACTGGATTGAAAGTCCAACCCCAGGCACTAAGGAAACCAAATTAAATCAAAGATACAGAAACTGAAAAGAAAAAGACAAAACTTTCAATACTTGCATTATTTCAATACTTGCCTAAAATATCCATGAGATCTACAAAGTATGAGACAGATGACTGTTCCTATAAGTATTAACCAGTTAAAAAAATGTAACATGAAGAAAAAAGAAACATATTGATCGTTAGTAAAATAGGAAGAACTTAGGAAAGTACATTATTTTTCTATGTGTAAGTTATCCGTGAGTGAAATCACAAACCAGTACTTAGGAGCACCAAGGAATAACTTCAAAATGGCAAGGTATAACATGTTCTTAGAATTCATGATGCCATTCACATAAAGCTTAAAAGCATCTGAAGCAATGGCCCTGGTTAATGGTGTGGAAGGTGGGAAAGGGGAAGGGATGGATGGATGTGATCAGGAGTGGGTGACGAGGTAATCTCTAGCAGTTTTGCATTTGTTTCTTTCTTAATCTGCTTGGTGAGTATATGGATGGATATTACTATTCCCTGCACTGTCACAGTCCTCTTTATTTTATGTATCTTGTTTTCTAAGCCATTATTTTTATTTTGTATATTTTACAATTTAAAAATTGAAACTATGTTCATGTTATAGGGTTTAAAAATCACAAGCAAAAAATGTGAGTTATAAAATTTTTAAAACTCAGTACGCTGACATGCTCATTATATTAACTTATTCTTGAATGAAGGGGAAAAATAGAGACAAACCAAGACATAGAACCTTAACTCTAGAAAACAAACTGGTGGTTGCCAGAGGGGAGGCGGGTGGAGGGATGGATGAAATAGGTGATGGGGATTCAGGAGGGCACTTATCATGATGAAAAAAATAAAGAAAGAAAAATTGAAAGAAAAACAAGCACCTCATTCTTGCAATGAACATTTTAGGGCTAAGTGTATTATACATTCAGGTACAACAATACAGATCATCTTATTTCAAATGCATTGATTCTTTGATTAATAATTCTTGGTATTTAGTAGGAAAAAAACAACTTCTTTTCAGCCACAATAATCTCAGAGTCTCCAGGTTTCTTTTCATTTGACAGCTGTCATAGCTGCAGAGACTATCATTTTTATCTTGAGGGAAAAAGGGGAACCTGCTGTAAAATGTTCAAATTCTGGATTTACTGACGCGTTAAATACAGGTTATAGACCTGACTGATACCACAAAAAAAGTCACTGAAGTCTAACTATCAGGATAGTAGAAACGTTAAAAATCTGCATCTTTCATTTAAGGACCCTACGTGAAATATTGAGCAGAATATTGGAAAGAATCAAACAAAAACAAAAGTGGGTTTTTGTTTTGTTTTGTTTTCTTTCACTTCTTTCATTTGCTTTCATAATATATGGAATAGAATAAAATTATCCCACTTGAAGAATCACTGAAATAAGAAAAACTCCAGTTTCCTAACTATATAAAATAAGTATATTAATTTCTTTATCAACATAATTTAAATAATGATTTCCTGTGTTGATTTAAAAATATTCGACATAAACTCAATTTCAAATCTCCTGTTTGTATTGACTCTCATTTAGTATGACCATACAGCTCTGATTTTAGCAAACTTAGATGCCCCACCATTATCCAGAATTTGGGTTTTCTCTTTGTATTGCACCCTTAAAAAGACACCTATCTGCGCTCTTTGCTGTGCTCCGAGAGATTGCAAACTTATCAAACACTGCTCTTCTATTGGCAAGTTCTCAAATGCAGAAAATTCAGAAATGTCTAAGAGATGCAATATTCAGTTGATTTGGCACATCAAAATTTGAACTGGGATGCATATTCTTCGTGGTATTCTTTCACAAAATGTTGATGTGTTGCCAGTGTTTCTCATTCTGGCATTTGATTTTTATCTTCTCTGATTTTCAGCATTTACATTATACTCTATCATTTTCTTATCGTTGTAGGTATTTAAATCTTGTATCCTAAAAATAATAATGGTGGCTAACATTTATAGAGAACCTGGCTTTGCCAGAACTTATGCTAAGTTTTTTGTGTGATTGGCTTTATTTCATCCCCACAACAGCCCCCTAACATAGATACTGTTACCATTCCATTTCATAGATGAGGAAATTGAGACATAATGAGGTTAATTAACCTGCCACTGTCACCAGGCTAGTAAGCCACAGAGCCAGAATATGAACTTAAGCAGGTTGTCACAGGAACTGTAAATATTATTAGTCCCTTCACCAAAAGTTATGATCAGTTATATGTATCTTTTTGTCCCTCCACAACATATAGAATAGGTGTAGATACATCATTTCATTTTTCCACAATCATGCATTTTGCGTATGATAAAATTAGACCACAGAATAAGTAACATTCCCCACATCACAGAGCAAATAAGGACTAAATTTAGGTGTGTTTAAGACCAGATCTAATGATTTTTTCACAGTATCATAGCTCTCTAGAAAATGTGATCATTTTAGGTGTTACTTAGAAGTCTTATTTCTTTTTTTCCCTCAAAGATTTTATTTATTTATTTATATTTACTTATTTATTCATTTGAGAGAGAGAGCAAAGAAGCAGAGGGTGGGGAGCAGAGGGAGAGAGACAAGCAGGCTCCAAGCTCATCGCCGAGCCTGATTCAGGGCTCAATCCCATGACCCTGAGATCATGACCCAGGTCGAAATCAAAAGTTGGACGCTTAGCCGACTGAGCCAATCAGGCATCCTCCTGGAAGTCCTATTTCTAACCAGTATCAGGACACTGGTACATCCAAAACAAATTATGGTTTAAAGCTAAACACTGCTGAGGGTTGAATTTGGGAAGAGGAATTTTTATCAAGTCAAACAAGCACATTCTATCTGCATAGTTCTAAATTAGGACATCGACCTAAACTACTTAAAGAGACATAATAGATCTCCAAAGCAGTTTAAGAAAAAAATTGATGAAGAAAAGTTCAGCACTGACTGACAATGGGCTGCATTGTCCAGGTATGAAGATGATGAAGATGATGGACACCATTTCATCTCTTCAGGCATTTTCACTCCAAGATGATATACTTATAATTACAGCAAACATTATCCAACATCTACCATGTGACTGGCACTGTGGTAAGCAATTTACATAACTTGACTGCTATCTTGGTTAGTTTTCACAAGAGCTCCATGAGGTATGTACTATTATCACAATCTTCAGGTGAGGAAAAGGAAGCATAGAAAAGTTAAATAACTTGCCCAAGATCAGAGAGTTTGTCTGGCTCCAGAGTCAGTGCCCTTACGCCACATAACAGTGTGAGTGCCCGCTTGCGCCATAGGCATTAGATACATTTTTGCTATTCCTCGCTGTGACAACCTTGCAAAGTAGATTTGCTTAGCCCCACTTCATAGACTGGAACACGAAGATCAGTAGGGTTAAGTGATTAATCCAAAGTCACCCATCAACTAAGTGCTGAAACTAAGATTCAAACGCAGATCCACCTTAATTGGAAGTTCATCTTCTTTCCACTCTACAACATGTCTCTTCAATCTAGAAATAAAATCCTCTGTTAAAAAAAAAAGTAGTTACAGCTGATCAGGCTTGGTTATTACGTCTGTTAGTGTGTTTTACATACAGACATCAACTGCACAGAGAGGCACTGATACATCAATTGCCTTTTTTCCCCCTTTTTAAAAAATAAACTTTATATTTTAGAGAAGCTTCAGGCTCACAGCAATATTGAGCAGAAGGTACAGCAATTTCCCCTCTACCCCTTACACCCACACCTTCATACCCATGGGTTCCTCCATGACTTTAGATGGCATTTTTTTTAAAGCACTGAATATAGTCCACTGTCTGAATGTACCACAGTTTCTTATCCATCTACTGAAGGACATCTTGGTTGCTTAAAAGTTTGAGCAATTATGAATTCTCTGTGGACATAAGTTTCCAACTCCTTTGGGTAAATACCAATGAGCATAATTGCTGGATTATATGGTAATTGTATAATTAGTTTTGTAAGAAACCATCAAACTGAATTCCAAAGTACCTGTATCAGTTTGCATTCCCACCAGCAATAAGTGAGATTTTCTGTTGCTCCACATCCTCCCCACCATTGGTGTTATCAGTGTTCTGAAGTTTGGCCATTCGATTGGGTGTGTAGGGTTAACTCATTGTTGTTTTAATATGTATTTTGTGGGTGAACTATGATACTGAGCATCTTTTCATATGTTCATTTTCCATCTGTTTGTCTTCTTTGGTGAGATGTTCATTAAGATCTTTTTTGTAATTGGTCTGTTTTCTTATTGCTGAATTTTAAGAGTTCTTCATATATTTTAATAATAATCCTTTACCAGGTATGTCTTCTGAAAATATTTTTTCTCAGCCCATGGCTTATCTTTTCATTCTCTTGATATTGTCTTTTGCAGAGCAGAAAATTTTAATTTTAATGACATCCAACTTACCAATTATTTCTTTCATGGATCACACTTTTGGTGTTGTTTCTAAAAAGTCATTTCCAAATCCGAGGTCATCTAGATTTTTCTCCTATGCTGTTTTGTAAGAGTTTTATAGTTTTGCATTTTACATTTAGGCCCATGATCCATTTTGAGTTAATTTTTATGAAGAGTATAAGTTCTGTGACTAGATTTTTTTGTGTGTGTGTGCATGTGGATGTCCAGGTATTTTAATGCCCTTTGTTGAAAAGTTTTATCTATTGTATTACTTTCGCTTCTTTGTCAAAATTTGTTGACTATATTTATGTGGGTCTATTTCCGGGTTTTATATTCTGTTCCATTATTTGTCTATTCTTTTACGAATATCACACTGTCTTGATTGCTGTAGCTTTACAGTAAGTCTTAAAGTTGAGTAATGTTAGCCCTTCCACTTTGTTCTTCTTCCATATTGTGTTGGCTATTCTCAGTCTTATGTCTTTACATATAAACTTTAGAATCAGTTTGCCAATATAAAAAAAAATAGTTTGCTAGAATGCTTATTAGGATTGAATTGAATCTAGAGATCAACTTGGGAAGAACTAACATCTTGACAATATTGAGTCTTTCTATCCATGAACATGGAATGTCTCTCCATTTTTTTTAGTTATTTTATTTCTCTCATTAGAGTTTTGAAATATTCTTCATATAGATCTCACATATTTTCTTAGATTTATTATACCTAAGTAATTGATTTTTTAAGAGTGTTAACGTGAATGGTGTTACGTTTTATTTATTTTTTTAATTTTATTTATTTATTTGACAGAGAGAGGGAGGGAACACAAGCATGGGTAGTGAGAGAGAGAAAGAGGCAGGCTTCCCACTGAGGAGGGAGCCTGATGGGGGGGCTCCATCCCAGGACCCTGGAGCCGAAGGCAGACGCTTAACGACGGAGCCACCCAGGCACCCCGAATGGTATTATGTTTTAAATTTCAAGTTCTAGCTGTTCATTGCTAGTATATAGGAAAGTAATTAACTCTTGTAGTTTAACCTTATATTACGCAACCATGTGTAAAACCATACTGATAAGTAATTACTTATCAGTTCCAGGAGTTATTTTGTTAAACTTTTTGGATTTCCTACATAAACAATCATGTCATCTGCAAACAAAGACAGTTTTATTTCTTCCTTCTCAATCTGTATAAATTTAACTTCCTTTTCTTATCCAATTGCATTAGCTAGAATTTCCAGTATAATGCTGGAAAGGAGTGGTGAGAGACGAGATCCTTGATATTTACCTAATCTTAGAAGGAAAGCTCTGAGTTTCTCATCATTAACTATGATGCTAGCTATAAGTTTGTTTATAGATGCTCTTTATCATGTTGAGGAAATTTCTCTCTATTCCTGGTTTACTGAAAATTTTTATCATGAATGAGTGCTGGCTTTTGTCAAATGTTTCTTCTGCATCTACTTATATGATATGATTTTTCTTCTTTAGCCTGTTGATGTGATGGACAAGAATAACTGATTTTTGAATGTATCAGATATCTGATAAAAAGTGAAAAATCTGAACTACCTGAGCATCAGACTATAAACATCAATACTATTAGATGTTTGTTGCTAATAATCTATTTTATTTTAATAAAGATAAGCAACAACACTGAATATTTTGGAATATAATATTTTACTAATACAAACCAAGTGCTCAGTGGCACAGCACAGTTTAAAAATAAAGAAAAATGATGTGTCAATATTGGGTTATTGATTGTAACAAATGCACTACTCTGGTGTAGGATATTGATAATGTGGGAAGTTGTACATGTGTGGGAATAGGGAGTTTATGGAACTCTGTAGTTTCCATTCAATTCACTATGGACCTAAAACTGCTCTAAGAAATAAAGTCCATTAAAAAATAAAGAAAAAAAAAAAGAGAGAAAGTCTTGGGGTGCCTGGCTGACTCAGTCAGTAGAGCATGCAACTCTTGATCTCTGGGTTATAAGTCAGAGCCCCATGTTGGGTGTAGAGATTATTTAAAATAAAATCTTAAAAAAAAAAAAAAAGGAGAAAGTCTTAGTAGGGATTGCTGATTTGCCATTTAGCGGAATATCTTCTATAAGTAACCTAAGATGTGAGGCTGTAATATTTGCCATTTTCCTACAAATGGAGAACACCATTATGAAATTTGTATACCCAAGATGTTGACTTGACTGTTTTCACAGGTAGACTTTCAGAAACAAAGGCAGGTACATTCTTTACCACACTCCAGAATCAGATTTAGAGTGAGCCTCATTGTTTCTTCACTTTTGTGATTAAAATTACTGGTAAAATGGATTAGGAGTCTAAAACATTAGGAGAGAAAGAAAAAGAAAATGGAACATTTTCATTCAGAAGGAAATTCATCAGGAGTGGTAGCCAGACTGCCTGGAAACAATTTTTCTTTTGAAGAAAAATTCCCAAAGTGGCACTGATCCAATGTATTTTTACCCTATTGAAAGCAATCTTGTCTCTTTAGGCTACTTTAATTGTATTTTTGAATCAAAACATATCATTCAAATAATGCTTCCTGTGCCATCATATATTTAGACTCTGGGGGAGGTGAGTTGGAGGAAGAAAACTTTGCCCTTTGTTAAAGCTCTGTGCACAGTTACAAAAGTCCATAATTTAGGAAATCTCACAATTACTTTTCTGATAGTTCTTTTCATACTTTATTTTCTTTCCCAAAGTACAAAAGAGTTCTCTAACGCCTTATTCTCCTTTACAGTTTTGTTCTTTTGGCTGTTGCTCAACCCTCAACTTATATGCTCAGCAAAATTTGAAAGAACTTCTCTACTCTTGTTCTAATTCTAGTTTACAGGCACTTTTGTTTTGTTAACAAGATAAGTAGGTGGCTAACTAAAGATGGACATCAGGGCTTACTGGTTCTATCCCTGAAGCCACAGGAAACTGGAGATGTTAGCCAAACATTCAATTTTCAGGGTTTCATACGTACATTTGGTCAATCTTTTGATTACTTCCTCAACTCTGCAGTCATCCAAACTTATTTTTTACCTCATAATTTCCTAAAATAGCCAATGCAACATGGTATCCACTTTATACACTAAATGGCTGAGTCAGTCTTGTATCTACCCCATGGGTCACATAGTTCCTATGACAATAAGAATACAGTAGACAGATATTTATTAGGGAGACAATGAAATTCCTTCATATAGTGAGTGTCCTGGCATACTCAAGAGGGCTTCATTCTGTTCTCCCTAGCCCCAAAGGATACAAATTGAACCAATAAGGGAGAGTAGCATTTGGTCTAAAGAATGAACTTCCTATGTTTTTTAAAGATTTTATTTATTTATTTGAGAGAGAGAGAGAGAGCATGAGCAAGGGGGAAGGGCAGAGGGAGAGAGAGAAGCAGACTCCCTGCTGAGCAAGGAGCCCGACGCAGGGCTCAATCAGAGGACCCCAATATCATGACCTGAGCTGAAGTCAGACACTCCACCAACTCAGCTACCCAGGCGTCCAAATATGAACGTTCTATTAGATCTGTCCAACGATGTGCTGAGAACAGGAAGCTGTGCATGTTGAGTTCCCAGACACTGGAGGTGTAATGGCCAAGACCAAGAAGGGGTGTGGCACAGTGGGACCTAATATCCCTCCCAACCCTGATTCCACAGTTCTCTGATTCAATGTGGGAACCACATACAGAATACATGTATATACATTATTCATAGAAGTCATAGGGAGAATGCACAGATCCTCACTAGAACCAGGACTTCATATGCTGTTTTTTCAGCTCTGGCTCTGTCCTGACTCGCAGTATGGGGATTTGGGGGAGGGATTTTATGCCTCAGTGCTTGTTATTCATTTGCAAATGCAAAGGTAGGCCGCTGGTGTCACAGACACTAGGAGGGAGACCTGAATTCTGGTCTTGGCTTTGTCACTAGGACACTGTGGACCAGTCACCTGACCTGTGTAGGTCTGTTTTCTCACGGGTAAAACAAGTTAGATAAGGAAAACTCTGAGGTCCTTCCTGCTTTGATAGTCTACAGTAAAAACATATCTCAAGGCTGCCAATTAAAAAGCAATAGGTGAATATGATGCCACTTTGACTTATGAAGTACAAAACTATTGTTTTCTAATTAATCATTCTCATACAGTAATAATGCCAAGAGATGTGATCACCTTTCCTGTCTGACCTCAGGAAATAGTTTAAATGCCAGTAGGCAAGCAGGAAAAAATAAATAAATAAATAAATAAAATAAAATAAAATAAAGGTATTTCCAGATTATTAACATCTGTTTAGTGGTAACTCTCCACTTGCTTCTACTAGTAGGAGAGGTTTTCAAATATTCATTCACTCAGCAACTATTTATTGAGCACCTATAAAGTTCCAAACACTGGGGTGCCAGGTCCTGAGGATAAAACGGTAGATCACATATAAGGAAATATACATCCTTTACTTGAGAGGTTCACCATCTAGTGGAAAAGACCAACACATAATAGGCGATAATAAGAAGTCAATCTACTGAAGCACAAACTAAGATTTGGGACTAAATAGAGCACAAATGCTTGCAAAATGTGTATGGCTTGTTGTGAGTACTCCAAAAGAGAAAGCCCGGGTGTTGAGTTTTTCTCCTCCCAGTACTAGAAATAAAGAAAGCTCAGCACACTGAGTCATCAAGGCTTAATATATTCAATGGCAGTAATACTTTCCTTCATGTGGTGCAGGAAGGGCACAATTAGCCGTCACAACTTGTTACAGAAACAGATCCATTATTCGTAAGGTTATTCCACTTTGAGCATGATAAGGCATGAAGAGGTGTGACACTCTGAGACTTCCCTCCACTCCATTCAGATACAGTCCAGAGCCCCACAGCCAACCATCTTATGCGCTGTTTGAACAAGACATACTTCTGCCCATGATTAATAGGGCTTTAGTATTTAGTTTAGAGAATCAGATAAACAAATAGCAGTTTCTGCTTTCCTTTCCCCCTGTTCTCTCCCAGTCCACTCTCCCAGCCGGCACATGGCCTCTGTTCTTTTTGTGGCCGGGTAAAGGAGTTTTAGACAAACATTGAAAGGCTCCCTTATTTGAAGATTTCAGCTCAGGACTGATGTCTTCTGTCCCTAGAGGACACTTGGACCATGAATTGCCTCATTGTTTTCAAAGGAGAGCAATTCAATGAGGAGTGTGGGTGTCTGAGAGACTACAGTTCTATAGAGCCAGCCCGACCATGATGCTGGCCCCAAGAAAAAGGGGTTGGCTTGCCATCTAGTTCAAACAGGCTGCGAAAAATGCAAAAACAAAGCAGGCATTTCACATGTGCAAAAGGTCACTTGTAAAAAGCCCTCATGGAATTCAGATTAATTTAGAGTTGATCATTTGTTTTTTTTATTTGGACATGAGTATTCTAAGCCATTTACTCTTAAATAAGCTAGGCGTTAGGAGGCTCTTCAAAACCCATCCTTTTATCACAACAGAGTCAAGGCAGTTCTAAACTATCTATATTGAAGGACACATGTATTTATCCTATTTATGCCAACTTTGTTTCAGAAATTATTTTAAGTGGCCAGACTCCCAGTAAAAAGTCTACCCTAATTACAAACTCAGAGCAGGCTCAGTTTCTATCTGGGAACCTTATCCTACTTTGAATTTTGTTTCACTTGCTGAAAAGACAATGAAGTGAAAGCCCCAGGCAGTGCCAGGGGGCTGCCACTGTGGCCACAGAAGAGCAGGACTGACTAGGCATCTCGGTTGGCCTGATGCTTCAGCAGCTGCCCGCCCGAAGGCAGGCTGACAAACATGCTTGGCACAAAGTTGGAGCACCAACAGCCCAGTTGGGGTTAAAGCGACACCCTCTCAAGCCCTCAGATTCCTCAAGCAGGGAAACCAAACAGAAAGACAAACCCAATGTTTGTCCAGATTTTGCTCTGGCTACCCTCAGTGAAACGGTCTCTACAAATTCAGCCTACCTCAGCACTCTCAGGCGTGGGGCTTTGTGAATGCCTCTAAAATTCTCTCTTTTATAAGAGCTTGCATTCTTTTATCCGTGGCAGGCATTGTAAGCCACGTGGACAAATGTCAATACCAGACAGGTTTTTTTTGAGTAAGTGGCTACACACAGTGTACATTTTCCCACTCTCTCCTCTCTTCACTTTCCTTCAATCTAAAAGGTCTTCTAGTGATAGCACCCCACTCCATTCCTATCAAATGTGTCAACTGTCATTTCTAGAAAGCTGTATTACTTTGATTTCTCAACAACGTTGGACAATTCGATGACTCCCTCCTTTTCAAAATTCTCTCTTTCCTTGGCTTCTCTGCTTTCCATCTACTCATTTTGGCCTTTTCTTCTCAAAGTCCTTTCTTAAATGGCATGTTTCCTCGGGTCTTGATTTTAGGCCTCTTCTAGTTTTGTATTTTCTTCCCAGGCTATCACATCTGTTCCCAGTGCTTTAGTTCCCAAGAATATGGGATGGTTTCAACAAGCACTTCCAACTCAGTTCTTCTTGTTGAGTGTTAGTCCTACATAGTCCATTCTTTCCTGGAAAGAACCCCATAGATAGCCCCCAGACCCCTCAAAATGAATATATCCAATACAAAACTCCTTCTCTCTTCCCATACCTAATTTGCTCCCTCTCTTTGTCATCCCATATTTCCTTAAATGGTGCACCAACTACAGGAGGGAGGAATGGGGGGGGTCATCATTGATTCTTCCGTTTCCGTCATTCTCCTATCTCATCCACCACCAGATCTTGTTGAGTTTGCTTTCTTAATGTCTCCTGAATCTGTCTGTTCTTCTTTTTGTTCCCTGCCATCAGCTGTCACCTGAATTGCCGATCTCCCATAGCCACTCAGGACCTCCCACAACCTAAAACATTTTCCAACCAGACCATTGGTTTTAATAAGCATCTAACTTAAAACTGACAAATGGCTTCCCACCGCTCTTGGGATTAATTCCAAAATCCTAAACCTGCCCCTAAGGTCCAGTGCTGGCCTCTCTCCAGTCCTATTTCAGGCTACAACTATTTACTAGCTGTGATGAGGCAATTGGTTTCTCTTGTATGGTCTTTCTAGTCTCAAGGCCTCTCACATGCTATTTTCTCTTCGGCAAAGAGGGATTTACTCTTTTATGTCCTTCCAGTTTCAAACTCAATTGTGCTCCCCTTGCCCAGTGCTCTGTCAGCTCTATATCTCCCCCCTATCATAACAGTCATTTTATTTTATTCTAACTGTTGGGTTTTGTTTGGTTTGGTTTTGTTGACAACTGTTTTCTGCCAATACACTGTAATTCAGTAAGGGTGGAATCTAATTTATCCTAACATCCCCAAGTAACTGGGAACATAGTAGAGCTTCCATAAATAGTATTGAGAAAATAAATTAGTGAATTTTATATGCATTTTTGCATAAGTATGAGTACAATTACAAACAATTTTTAAATGCTTTACAGAATATTTGGTTAGGAAATAAAATGTACCTTCGCATTTATTCACAGAAAGAAATACTAGCATTTGCGTGTTGGTTAATATTCAAAGAAGAAAATAACAGGGTCATGTTTCTATCATCCCCTCAATATAGAAGCCATCTGTTCTCTGTAAAAAACTTCTTTTGTGGAAAGGAAAAACTAAACCCAAATGAGTTGTGGTAAGATAAAATTTAAAAATTTTATGTCAGTTTTTTTTTTTCCTTTCCTCAAATTATTCATGTTGCTGCACATCTCTGTTGGACATTGTAGGGGCAGGAGAGAATGGCACATGTCAGCAGCAGATCCATGGCAAGTAGAGGCCAATGCTTAGAGCTACTGGGGAACGCGGTATCTGGACAGATGCCAGAGAGGACAAAAGAACAATAGGCAGAGGTACCCCTACCCTCAGCCCTGCTCTTGTGAAGCTTCTCTCCTCATCCCGGTACCACCCTGGGAGAAGGAAGGGTGAACCGTGGAGAAAAGAGCCACTCTGCCTGGGAGGTCAAGCTTCAGCTGGCTAGGTGATACCCTGGATTGACTGTACAATTACCTGAAAGAGGCTGTTGTGTTTGTTTGATTGGTTGGTTGGTTTTTGTTTTTAAGATGTATTTATTTTAGAGAGAGAGGGAGAGAGCACACAAGTGGGAGGGGCAGAGGGAGAGGGAGAGAGAATCTCAAGCAGACTCCATGCTGTATGCAGAGCCTGACATGGCTCAATCTCATGATCATGAGATGTCGACGCTCAACCGATTGTGCCACCCAGGTATCCCAAGAGGCTGTTGTAAACAAAGAGAGACTGAGTTACCACCAAGTGTAGGTAGTGGATATCATCACAGAGTAGAAATAAGGAAATGTGAGCAAGTCAGTTTTATTACTGGGGAAGTAAAAGAACTCTAGATTTCTGGTCATCTGAGTCATGGTTTATAAGTGTAAATCTAATGTAAAGAGAAGTCAAGTCCTCAATACAATATTTAGGAGACTGCCCTGCTCCTCTGGTGAGCTATCTGAGTATAAAAGCTAGATCTCAGCTACCAAATTGACTCAAGAAAGGAAGTCTCATTTTCAGATGTGAATTCTTATCCTTTCCAAGCTACTATGTTAGTGAAAACATGGTAAGAACAATCTGAGATCACAAAGAAGCCCCAGAAAAAAAGAACTGTGAGTTTTCCTATTCTTTTTTTTTTTTAAGATTTTATTTATTTAAGAGAGAGAGAATGAGAGATAGCGAGCACGAGAGGGAAGAGGGTCAGAGGGAGAAGCAGACTCCTTGCTGAGCAGGGAGCCCGATGTGGGACTCGATCCCGGGACTCCAGGAACATGACCTGAGCCGAAGGCAGTCGCTTAACCAACTGAGCCACCCAGGGGCCCGAGTTTTCCTACTCTTGATAGAAGGCATTTTTGTTTCTCCATCTTTCTTCTTTCCTGCCCCTCCTACATCTCCCTCCCTACCTCCCTGCCTCCACTTTTAGCTACCTCTCACTTTTAAAACATGAATAAAAATGAAATAAAAAAAAATTGAAGAGCTTCAATCTTTTGATATTTTCTTCTAGTCCCAAGTGAACTATTTTTAAAAGTGCTAACTGGCATATGCAATCAAGAATTGAGAAAGGAAAGTCTTAAGATAAAATATGAATGATAATATATAAATGTAATTTAATAATAATTTTTCTCCTTGCCCACATAGAGCTAAAGGATATAATTTGAGGCGCCTGAATGGCTCAGTCATTTAAGTGTTCGCCTTCAGCTCAGGTCATGATCCCAGGGTTCTGGGATGGAGTCCCTCATGGGGCTCCTTGCTCAGTGGGGAGTCTGCTTCTCCCTCTGCCAGCCGTTCCCCTTGCTTGTGCGCTCTCTCTCTCTCTCTCTGACAAATAAATAGATGGAATCTTTTAAAAATAAAAATAAAAAATAAAGGATATAATTTATTTTGTTGATGTTTAACGTAACTTAATTAGAACTATTGGCAATAAACCAATAGCAACATACTGACAAATTTTACTCTGTTGCACGAAGCTCAGAGTTGAAAGTAAAACTCTTGCAGTTGGTACTCTCGATTAAAATTTCTTAACAAGCTAACTTCACCACATCATTAGTAAAGGAATATCCCTCTCCCCTTCACTAGATGTACTAGCATTTCCAGTACAGTCTGTGACCTTAGGGTTTATGAAAAATTCTTGTCGAATTTCCTAACAACTTCGAGGAGGATCCATAAACAATATGACATCGATACAAATGCATAAGATAAATTGAATGCAATTCTGAACACCTTGTCCAGGAAAGATACTCATTATTATACCACATCATTGTTATTGCTATATTCCATTCCACTGGATGGATGTGCATGTATAGCATATAATTCTGTAACTATAAGCAAAGTTGTGAACCTGCACATCTTCAAGGACGTGAGGGCTTAACACATGTAAAGCCCTTCAGCATCCACCGAGCACCATGTACAGACTGGGCCTGGAGAAAATACAACGGGCCCCTGACTGCATTGAGCACGCTAGAGCAACAACTGTGATGCGGGTCTTTGACACATCAACAGCAGGTCTGCCCAGTGGAGTCATATGTGGTGGAACTCTCCAACAGGGGACCATGGGAGGAGGATCACAAGCAAGGCTGGGGTATTGAAAGTCAGGATGGGTTAGGTGTGTCTGAAGTCCTGATTTTTTAAATGCAACACGCTTTTTTGCCCATAAGGGTAAGGATAGGAGTTAGGATTCAGGGAAGTTCATAATTTCTAAAAACTAAATCATAATGGCAAAGAAAAGTAGGATTGTATAATTAATCCTTTCTGTACTGATATGTTTTTAATGCAGGACGACTCTAAAGCTTTAGGCTCATCCTTAGACAGAAGACAGTCCCTTGGTCACCACAGCTTTCAAATAAATGTGTTTCTTCTGCAAAGCTAGATTTGGAAGGCTTACAAAAGAGTGGCTTCTTTGGGCTGCTCCCAGAACCTCCACTTCCGGCAAGGCCCCGAAACACAAGACCAGCAACCCATCCTCTGTGGTACTTGGGCCTCTCTGCTCTGACCAGCAGCCAGAAACTGGGGGTGGAAAAAAGAATTAACATCAAGAGAAACATTTCCAATTTTTACAAAATACAAGGCTCAAGCTAACCACAAATACAGGAGGGAGGTGAGGGGTCAGAAATAAGCATTACAAATTATATCTTGCATTTTGGGAGCAGAATCACTTCCCAGACGTTAAGTTTTGGGAAAGCAATGGCCATGTCTGTTGCTACTTTTTTTTTTTCCCTCCAAAATCTAGTTTGGGGTGTGTACAATACTAGGTAGTCAGGAAATATTTGTGAAAGGAAAGAAGGAAGGAAGGAAGACAAAAAGATACTAGACTTTGACTGTACGGTTGAAGGACAGAGAACTTTAGATGGTTAAATGCTGCCATCCGGTTTATTTTTCTTCAGTTGAAAAACATGACATGCTGGATTTAATTAAAATAAGAGGCTTAGTGCAATTATTATCAACAAGCATTAATTAGTTATATGTATAATACATGCTTGCTAGAGGTACATAAGAAGCCCAAACAGAGAAGAGCCTTTACACTCAATATTTCTACCCCAGAATCCCAACCTATATATTTCTACTGACCAGCGCCATGAGGAAGATGCTCTCTTTGGGCTCAGCCGCATCTCTGATTTTGTCTTCAGAGGTAAAGAGCTTTGAAACTTCACCTGCAATGGACAGAGTGAAAGAAGATGGGAAAAGATGTGAGAAAGGTCTTACCAGATGTGGTCACCAGCTGAAGAGGTTGAGAGTTGGAGTAAGCCTTGGAATGGCTTCATTCATTCACAGACATCTGCCACTATGAGCACCGCTTAATGCAAACACAGGCTGCAGAGAAATGTGGACACCAATCTTTATATCTAAAGATATTATGCTCTGCTAACTCCTTTACCAGTGGGCTATTTCTTACCGCAATTTCTTCAAGATATAATTTACTTTGGGGCACCTGGGTGGCTCAGTCGGTTAAGTGTCTGCCTTCGGCTCAGGTCATGATCCCAGGGTCCTGGGATCGAGTCCCGTCCCACATCCGGGCTCCTTGCTCAGTGGGGAGCCTGCTTTTCCCTCTCCCTCTGCCCCTCCTCCTGCTTGTGCTTGCTCTCTCTCTGACAAATAAATAAAATCTTAAAAAAAGATATAATTTACTTTACCAAAATGTTTTAACAATTCTGGTTTATATATCCACATGTTGTTACAAAACTGAATTATATTACAGTTATCCATATTTTAATGATTGACATTTATGTTATTAAACCTCTTTTCTCTAACTTGTTTTGATTACTACTTACATGTGTAAGTACTTAAAATATGTTTCAAATATGAAATTCTACCTCCAAAAACTCCAAAACAAAAAAATTCATCCACTTCTTTAAAGAAGAGACTATTTTTACATGTTCAAGATATTATCACCCTTAACAAATGTCACAATTCTCTAATATTAGCTAAAATAAAATCCATATGCAAATTTCCTCACTTGACATAAAAATGTTCCTTACAGACAGCTGTCTAACTTTACACCTTAAAATTCCCACCCACATCCACACTTCCCATCACACACATGCACACTCGTATAGACCTTTTAGTCCCTGTCTTTCTCCAGGCTGTAGAACATAGTGATACTTGGAAGTCTGTCGCTCCCTTATCATCCTCTCCTGGTCACTTTCTCCCCTGGCCCACCACTTCCTACTCAGCCTCCCCAGGACAGCATGGAAGATGCAGGTGGTCAGTTTTACAATTAAAAACACATTTCTGAACACACTGTTCCAGAGAAACTTTGTGCTCCAAACCCATTTGGGGACTTGGACTGCTTTAGCTATTATAAAAGTTCTCAAAGAAGCACTTGTACGATTCGGAAGAAAACTTCCCTTGATTTCTGGCCATATTTTTGTACTCAAGGAAGCACACAGGAAGGACAAACAGCCCTCCCTAGTATTGGCACGGATGACCAGAGCTGGGCAAGTGACCCCAGAAAGGCTGGGCCTGCTTTCAGTCTGGAACCTCTGTCAGCCCCCTCCTTCCCCATCTTAGTTTCTAGAGCATACCACAGATAAAGTTGGCATGCATGAATACTTCCAACCACTGAGCATATTAATGTGAAAGCGGGATCACACGCACATGAAAAGGACCCTCTAACACACACATTTTCTGAAGCAGGTGTGAACTTTAGTTCTGCACCCCGAAGACTGTTACTGGCACTACTGAGAACCAAAAATGTGATGGGTCGTGGGGACGAAGGAGCATTGTCTCATTTTCTTTTCCCATTTACCGGAAAATGTTTTGTGGAATGACCTCATCGGGAAAAGCAGTCTTTACATTTCAAAAGTACCTGTTAGTGGCAGTGACTGCTCAACTCACAGGATGCAACCTGCAATCTTTTTCCCCTTCAGCAAGTAATTTGGAGCGCACTTCTTCCAGAACCTTGTCCAGTTGCAGATATCCCATATTATGGGAGGTGGCGTGTTGACTGCACGTGACAATAGGAACAGGAGGGTCGGTGAGGAGTGGCTGTGATGCAGAGGGGAATCCTTCACTGAATCAGGGCTGTGGGTCATCACTATAGCGCCATCCCTATGGAAACGTATTCCAAACATTCTAGGTTTTCAAGTCACTGGGTTTTCTAAACGGTTCCTGAAGCAATACCATTTTTCAGAACTCCTTTTTATTCTAGGGAGGCATCTTCCTGTCAGCCACATTCTCCAAGGTCGAGTTGCAGTCTGTGGTGTCCCAGAAGATACTAAAGGACTTTCACGAATTACGGAACACCTCTAGCCTACAGGGCGCTGAGTGAGTTCCCTCCAGGGGGATGAATAAGAAAAAGTGACCCCTTGGAGCGAAAGCAGCCCCTCCCAGGAAATGGTGAGGTAACAGAAGCACCCTTGCGCAAAGGAAAAAGGCTCCTCTTCTCCCCAGGGGAAGTACCCCACTGCGGGGAACTGGGTGAGCAAAGAGGGGCTATGTCTCAGCCCCAACCCTCGTCATTGGTCGAGGACTCTGCATCTGCATACACCGTACAGCTTTATTTGGTGGTCCTGCCCCAAATTCCTAACTAACCCAAATCCCTGAAGGTGCTAGCCTTTGGGTAAACTTGCATTTTAATACAATGTATCTTTCCCCTCAGTACTTTTGTAGCATCTTCAGCACTATCATCATCCTTGGCCTTATCTGCATTAGGCTTCAAAACAAAAATATGGAAAACAAATGAGATCATAGGAGAGTAAGCAAGAGGCTGGAGGAAAGCCACCCTTTGCACTCATCACAGGAGAAAGTGGAAGGCAGTCACTCTACTGGCCTGGCTGAGACAAATGATACGTTATATGCACAATTCACTGCAGAGACAGAACTCTGTGCTGGTACATGTATTTCTAAGATGAACAGCAATATACAAATGGCATTCTTGGAAATGTGTTAAATAACGTGTACCCTGCACAGACCCAGCACTACACAGACCCAGCCTTACATCCACAAGCACACCCTTCACATAGTGGCCATGGATGCAAGTCCCATAGTCTCTCTTCTCTCTCTCTCCCTCTAGCATACAAATGCACTGTTGATTCATGGCTCATGTGTTAACTTATGATTTTAAATAATAAGGGAATGTTCTTGTCTTTCAGTCTTCCATTATTCTATTTCTAAAAGGTCCCTTTGATTTCCCCAGCTCATTGTCTGGTAGACACAGCCAAAAGAAACTTTACTTTAAATCCCTTTTCTGTTATAGGTTATCAGAGGAGATTACATGAGAATTATTTATATTCTAGGCTTTAAAATTATAATTAATATGCTATAGTCATTTTAACATGGCAAAAAACATTTAAAGCTTTTGGACAATGGCATGGGACAAGAAAATAACTCTTGTAGAAAAAAAAATTAACAACTGAAATTGTGGATCATCCCATATTTTTGGGAGGTTTTCAGAAAAGATGTAGAGGAAGGAGTTTGTTTTGACTAAATTGCCCCTCCAAAAAACAACCCCCAAACTTTCATTAATGTGAAGCTGGAAAATCTTCTATCATCCTTCCATTTTCTTACTCCTTATTTAAGTACCAGTGCAAATGTTAAGGGCACACACAGCTATTGAGTTAGGACAATGTAAGTTTATTTTTTTTATGTATGTTGAACATTTCACTGTTTTGAGCCTGTATTATGTAGACTCATATACCCCAGGAACATGTAAAGCACACTTGTGTAATTTAAGAGATAGGGACTATGAAGAGCATGAAGAAACTCAAAACCCATTCAAAGTCTTTGAGTGCTGGGTATGACTTTCTCCTGCCCACGGTGATATTCTATGCCACTTTGACAACTTATCAGATTGTAGGCATTCCAGGCAGCAGTGGGTGTTCAAGGATAAAATACAACCTATGACAAACGCTGCCTCAGGATTTAAAAAACTCAAAAGCCTACAGGGACCAAAGAGAAAAATGAGTGAAGAGGAGGACTTGCCTAGTAAACATGTCGAACTATGTTGTATTTCCCTGAACAAACTATACTCTCCATTTTTCCTGAAATAGGTGGTGGTGTTGACATGACATGGCATTTGTTACCCCCAAATTGGGGCAGAGCCTCAGAGAAATAGTTTCAGTGCTAAAAGAGCAAAAACAATAACAAAAGCCTGACTATGCTGGTATAGCGATGGGCAACTGTTTTCAGCCTCAATGTTAGAGAGACGGAGCAAGGGATCAAACCTGTGCTGTCCTAGAAAGCTCACGTCCTGTCTAATGGGGTCAGCTGCTTCTCAGCCCAACACATCATTGTCACATGGAAGGATGTAAGCACACTCTTTCCCGCTCTTCCCATTTTTTGAGGGAAGATGGGAATCCAGATTTTTAAGTATAATCTCCCCATTTTAAAGTGTTAGCTTGACTTCTTTAAAATTGGGTGAGTCAAGGAAGACACACAGGGCCCTTCAATCTTGAAACCTCTGGTCTACACCACACAGTCAAAAATCAAAGGGACTCCAGACGTTCTTAAAACGTATTAGAGTGTAGAGTGGGCAACAGGCATTTCAATGTGGAAGAACATCCTTTTCACGTCTGATGCAAAGCAAATCCTTTAGCTGTTTTTATCCACTGCAGAATAAAAGCTGTTCAGGTTCCCCTTCCAAGTGTCTGTGATTCTCTGATTTATTGCTGGCAGCTTTTTTTCAGCATTCAACATCTGTGTCATATCCTCAGGGAGGAAATGCCCAATTTTGGCTGTGTGCTTCTATTCCGTATATATATTCATACCTAAAGGTCACTAGGTGAGAAAGTTCCTTAATGTTTCTCTACTTGATCAAGAAGTCTGTCTATGCTGATGGTAGTTGCTACACAAGTCCCTGGAAGATGGAACAGGTACACTTAAGGTGCACATACTGTCAGATGTGCATTGGTTGCCTGTGAAAGACCTGACAGAGGCCAAGAACCCAAACTATCGACTTCCCACTGGCACACTGGTGCTCTTGGTTTGCACTATGTAAAGAATTCCAGGGGTGCCTGGGTGGCTCAGTCGGTTGTCTGGCTCTTGGTTTCAGCTCAGATCATGATCTCAGGGTGGTCAGATAGAGTCCTGTGTTGGGCTCCACACTAAGCGCAGAGCCTGCTTGAGATACTTGCTCTCCCGTTCCTTCCCCCTCTACCCTTCCCGCCCGCTCGTGTGCATGCACTTGTTCTCTCCTCTGAAATAAATAAATAAAATCTTAAAAACACAAACAAACCAAAAAAAAAAAAATACCTCCAGGTGAACACATATAATTTTACTAGTTTGACTTTCAGGAACAAATCCATTCCTGGTATCCTATCTTCAAAAGATGAACCAGACATCTTGAAAAACTCAAGGGTCCCTTGAGCAAGAGGCCTAGACTCTAGGAGATGCTGCTCCAATTCTCTCCTTGACTCCGATCATTTTTTCCAAGGAATAAATTTCTCTAGAACAAATTTCTCACCTAACCACTTCACCTATGAGGGAGCAATGAGAAATGAAAGAGATCAAATCAGAAAACCTTTCTTCCTTCAGGCTTGGCATGGTCCAAGCTGGACAATGAATTCTTCCTCCTTTTAGGCACTCTCCTTTGGTCCTACTTGGTCTTCCAGGGATGAAGATGTTTTTGAAACTTAATATCTCTCATATTGTAATTCTGGAATATCTGCAAATACCTCCTCCTCTGTCTCTGCCTCTCTCTCTCTCTCTCTCTCTCTCTCTCTCTTTCCCCCTCTACCGCTTTTGCTCCCATATGTCCCATCCCACAATTGCCCAAAATAAAATAGTAGTAATTCTAATGTCACTGATTTTTCCTAAGTCACATGGTAAGCACCAAGAGTAAATTAATAGTGCTCGACTTTTTCAGCATTAATCTCTTTCACTGTTAGCCAATACAAGACTTCCCTGGACTTGCCAAGGCAGACATCTCCAAACAAGCAGCAAAATTTGTGAAACTCGAATCGAGAAACAAAACTAACAAAAAAACAGAAAAGAAGGAAAAAAGCCAGAGTTTTCATCCATCTATAAATTCAGCCAATGCTCACATATGGAAGAGTTTTTAGATAAAAATTCCTCCCAAAGTTTTAACCTCTTAAACCACAAAGTCAATCCACACAATTCAAGTCTGAACTCTTTCGATATAAATGACCTGTTCCCCATCCCCTTTAAGGATTGATCTCCAAATTCCAAAGGGGATTCTTAACTGGATAGGCTGATCTTGGAGAAAACAAACCAAATCTAACTCAGAAATAAACCGCACCATATTAAACCTTTATTAAAATTGCTGGCATTTGACATCAATTCTGTAAATAGCGGACTTTTGATCAATCTCTAAGGGCTCTTTACACATATGATACCTTTCTAGAAAGGAATGGACCGACAGGCCTGACTCAAGCCCCTGTTGATGTGCATGTCCAGAGAGCCTGTAAGGGTTGTCAGGCAACCTCACTGAGCTCTGCGCGGAAGGAGAGGCTCACGTGTGCGTCTGAATGAGAACATCTGTGCTGGAGGCAGGCAGAGGCTGCTGCGAGGGAGCTGCCCAAACTGTTGTTGGAGAGAAAGCGAAGGCAGGTGCTCTGATACAGCACTTCCTGTTCAGTACTGGGCTACCGGACCCTCGCTTGCATGAAGTTGCTCCCAGGGGCAGAGTGGGAGGCCCAGCTCCTGCAGAACGCAGTCTTCAGGCCATTCTCAAATGCAGCACGTTCGCAGGTCTCCCTCCACCAGCTCGGGAACAGACATGGTTTCGTGAGAGCCACGTAGGACGGTCGTGTGGTTAATCAGAAAATAGTGAAGCCATTTGTATTGATGGAGCAGGCGCCATGCCAGGGGAAACATTCTTACACAACCCAGCCACTCGGGATGATTTGTACATCTTGGAACCAGGCACAATACACAGCTTCAGATACTTGGAGCTGAGAAATGAAAACAAAGGATGTGGTCTCTCTGTGGCTCCCTGACCTCAGGGATCTGTGTGGTTTCCATGATTACAAATTACCTCAAAAGAAATCGAGTTTTAGGTCCAGAGAAATGTCTCTGAGCAGCAGGATGCCAATGACTAAATTGCCATGCCAACACGTCAGATAGTCGGTCTGGTTTGGTTCCTTTCAGAATGTAGTTATGGTTATTTTTCCCTCTTTAAGTCACCTTTTGGCTTGGCAAAAATGAACGGCAGACAGGAGAGTATCAAGGAAGTGCGATGTGGGTCTCCCAGCCCTGTTGCTGTAAATGATTCCATTAGAGCACAAAGGAGCCCCACGCCCATATTAGGGCCGGGTAAAGTTCACTCGCAGGGGTGGGGTTTCTCTAAAAGGACTCCTTCGGCTTTGGCTGATAAGGAAGTGAACTTGCTGTTTCTCTAAGGACAAGAAACTTTTAAAAGTAGAAGTTTAGCCAGCACCAGAGAGCCATGGCACTCTTCCCTCCTAACTGGAGCTTCCAGCCTCGCTCTTTTTCAGCTGCTTTTAGCTAAAGAGCTCTTTGGTATCTTCAGTTTTGCTGCGGAGAAGAGGAAGGCGCTTGCCGGCTCTGTCCTCTCTCCCGGACACCAGACTAAAGGATCCCTTGAAAATATCAGAAATGAGAAGCTTGTTACCTAATTCTAGATTATGATGTTACTATTATTACAGTGATACATTTTTACCACAAAGCTAATGTATTACTGAATGCCGTCTATTCTTCTTGTAACGGACAGGTGTCACTTCTTATGCCCAGCGTCCAGTCTCCTTCTTGTGTGGAGGGAATTCTCCTTACGAGTATTAGTGGGAGGTAGAGACCTCCTCCCAGAAATGAACTTGAAAAATTGCCTCCTCAGTGTTCCTGAAGCCAGGACACAGGCATATGCCCATTAGATGCTATCCTGGAGAATGTTGCTGTGGGAACGATGAGGCAAAATGTATTCTGCAGGCGGGGGCGGCAAGACCTCCGGTCAAGTTTCCAGCGCGATTAGCATCAGTCCTGGGCGCCTCAGAGTCTGTGCCTAGAAATGGTGGCATCAGTGTCTACATAAGACCAGTTCTGCTTGCCTTGATGTTGGGCAGTGGAAAGTGGAGTCTATTCCTGGCTAAAAACTCCAAGCTCACTTGGGTATAAATTATATTTCTGCTTAAATAAACCAAACTAATTTCTGTTGCGTGCAACTAGAAACCCCAAGTTACCTCCTTAGCCTCGATCTCAAACCCCCTCCCTGGCGTTTCCCTCCCTCTCCACTTCCTCGGTTCCTCCCCTCCCCAGCCCGCTCTCTCCCCCTCTCCTTTTCTCTACTCACTTCTCCTCTCTGCCACCTTCCCATCTTACTCTCTCTCTCCTGCCCCTCCCCACCTGCATTATTTTGGCTCCTATCTTCAAGCCATTATTGATAGTCCTATCTTGAAAGTGGCAGGTCTGAAAAGTAACTCTCCATTCCCATTTTGTAGTTGATACAACGGAGACCTAACAGGTATACCCTAATTATTCCAGTCAAACAGCAAGAATTTAGGGTGATTTCGTCCTAATCTAATGCTCCTAGAACTGTGCTGCCCTATCACCTAAGGAGTACATGCGTCATGTTCTCTGAAGATGATCGGGCTAATGATTTCACTCTATAAAGCAATAAGGAACAACAAAAGAGTATCTCTTCCTACAGTTTTCCATTGTCTCTGGGATAGAAAATAGTAGATGGATGTGTGTTTGCATCTAGACCATGTTTATTTGGTGACTACTATGTTTATGTGATCATGTGAAAAAAAAAATGGGGAGGACACCTGGAAAATCACCTCTGTTGGCCCAGGAAATCAAGGATTCTCTCTTATCTGTATTAGTATTTTAAACAAGGAAAAATTATTTTTGATACTTTGTATAAACACAGGGCTCTTTCAAAAGGTTAACCTTGGCTTTCTCAAGTTTAAAATCACCCTGTGGCTTCCTGTTGCACTTAGAATAGAGTCCAAAGTCAAAGTAGAACGGCCACATCATTTGTGAGAAGAAGGGGGTCCTCTCAGTCCTCACAATGAGATGGCAGGCACACACTGAGACCCTATCACCAAACCAAGATGCCGGGTTACCCGACCCCTTGGCCTTCACTTTCTCCTTGACCTCACGTAATACCGCTGATCTTCCACCCTGATGGCATTCTTGTTTGTCTGTTTGTTTTGTCCCGCCTGGGATATCTTAAGCTCCCCCCCCCCCCCCCCCCCGAACCTTTGCACTTGCTGTGCCTTCTGCTGGGAACTCCTCTCCCTATCTATTCACTTGGCTGCTTCCATGTCATTCTGGACTCCACTCAAATTTAGTTTTCCAAGAGTGGCTTCTTCTGACCATCCTAATACTGCATACCCCTCCCTACTCCCCCGTCTAGTTATCCTTTATTTAAAATAATTGTGTTTATTTATTGGTTTAATGTCCACGAAGGCAAGGACCTTGTCTCTCAAGTCCACGTCTTTATCTGCAGTGCCTAGGGCAGTGACTAGCACATGGCAGGCACTCAAATTAGCTTGTGAAATGAATGACTATGTGGGAGTAGAACTAGAAAAGAATGCTATACAACTGTACTAACAATGATTGTGGATGTGCAAAGACACGCTAACGTTCCACACATACACACACACACAACATGGCAAAACATAGTCCCTGTGAGAACATCTTTATTTCTTCAATTATAGTAACACTACAGAAAGTTACATTCATATTAATAGCCCAAAGGCACCAACCTATTTCAGAGAGGTTCATACATTGCATAGAAGACAAGATTCAGTGAATTCATAGGCCAGCTCATTAGATTACAACTATTCACTTTCTGCTCCTCTGGTTTCATCTTTCCCTGTGCCTACCCAAATTTTAATTTCTTCCGAGAATTTTAAATCCCAGGAAGCACACCATTTTACCTCCAGATGCTTAAGTATGTATCTCTCGTAGGCAATGCTTGTTAGCACAACTACAGCACTATTATCATATCTAACAAGATTAATAAATAATTAACATCTACAATAAGACTGTGTTCAATTTTCTCCAGTTATCAAAAAACTGTATTTTTATTATTGGTTTGTTTGAATCAAAGAATAAACAAGAACCAAATGTTACTTTTCATTCATAGGTCTCGTAAGTTTCTTTTGATCTATCACACTCCTTTCTATGCCATTTATTTGCTGAAGAAATGGGGCCATTTGTCTTAGAATGTCCCACATTCTGGATCTGGCTGACTCGATCTTCAGAGTGTCTTCTACGTGTTTCTTTATCTCACATATTTCCTGCACATTCACAATGAATGATTCAGAATCTTTTCTTTCACTTGGTATTACTTTCTTCCCATTGATATCACATCAAGAAGGACAGAATGTCTGGATGCCACCCTTTCAGCAATGCTCAGATTGACCCCTGGGTTCAGGGCTGCCAGGCCCATCCATCTACTCTAACGTCCCCCTCCCCCACACACACACCAACTTTTCACCTACTGATCAGCAGTCATTCATTATCATTGCCTACATCTATTCCTTTGTTAGCAATTTCGAAAACAGACTTATTTTTTAAGTCTGTAGTTTCTCCTTCCTCTCTTAAGGAGAACTTTGCTTCATCAGCTGTTTGGTTGCCTTAAAATTTGATCCTTACAGGAAAGGCAGAATAAATGCTCTAGTCTTTTTTTCTGATCAATATTCAGCATAATGAGCTGGTATTCTAGTGAACTCCAAAAGTGACCACTGGGTTTCAACTTTTTTTTTAATATCATAATCATTGATTTTTAAATATTTTATTTAACATATTCAATTCACAGCAAGTATTGAACAATACTTGAGCTCTCCCAACACTGGCCAATGGGAGCTCCTTCAGATTTGCTCCTGTGTTCATTTAACACCACCCAGTTTTTCTGATAATTTCTTTGCTTTCAAGCACAACAATATGCTCAAAATACATCTTGTACATTTCCTGCTTCACACCTGGAATCAGCAGTTTTCTGAGGCGTCTTGGTTCCTTTTAATGGGAAATATATATTTTTAAACCACAGTCTGGGCACCAGGAGTGTTCATCGTTTCCAGGTGTTCATTGCATCTAGGCTTTTTTTTTTTTTTTAATGGAACAAGTGAAAAATATGTTGTTGGTTTTTTTTTTAAGAAAAATAAACATCATTCCTAAGTTCAGGGTGATATTTTCACCAATTCAAATGAAAGAGTCCAGTATTTTTACTTAAATTCCTTGGTTTCATATGAAATCATTTTTTTCCTTCCTCTGAAAATACTTGGCTCATGAAAACATTAACATAATTTATTATTTGTTCTATTTCAATATATACAATTGTTTCAAAATAACAATAAAAATATTTCCAGCATTAACCAACCTCCTGAATGCATTTTAAAATTTCTTCGTGGTTTTCTTTTTGCCCTTAGAATGTACAGTCAAAATACTATGGTTTATAGCCACTTGAAATGAACCTTCTCCATGTTATTGCCACCTACTTAATATACAGTTTGGTTCACTTGTTTCAAGTTTTTATAATCACTACTTTTAGGGGTTGGTTTTGATATAACTTTTTCAACTGTGTAAATATAAGCATGATTTCAAAATCAGAACCATAAAATAAGGTATAATCCATTTTAGAGAAGTCTAATTTCCATCCCCGCCCCTACCCTCTGTTTCCTCCCTCCCTTGTGGGTAATGTATTTATTAGGTTTTGTTTTAATCATATTTACATCCTTCCTTTTGCTACACAAAACGCAGCACACTATCCACATTCTTATACAACTTGCTTTTTTTAAAAATGTTTTAATTTAACAATATATCTTGGCAACAGCTCTCTTAAAATATAGAGAAAGCATTCATTCCTGCTTTCTGTAAGTCTGCATAGTACTCCACAATTTGAGCATACCCAGTTTATTTAACCCATTCTCTACTGCTGGCATTTGGGTTGTTTCTGGTCTTCTTCTGTTACAAATAGTGGACCAGTCCAACATTCAGACTTTATCTCCATGGGAAAGCTATAGAAAGTCCATTCAATTACCTTTATTAAGTGTCTACGATCTTAAAAGTCCTAGGAAGGGTCTCATACATCCTAATGTGGTTTGGGCCCTACAGGAATTCATATTCCCAACTGCGGCAGGAATTCTAGATGCTATTTAGCTGTGTGACTTCATAGTATGTGACCTTGGGCAGGATAATTAACCTCTCTGGGCCAGCATCTTCTTTGTGGAAGGTGATTAGTGGAATCTACCTCCCAGGTATGCCATGAGCATTAAATGAGACATTTTTTTTTAAAAGCACAATGCCTAGCACAAAGTATTTAATAAATGTTTTCTATATATGAGTATAGATGTTTTGGATAAAACACACCATCAGCAAAAGTTAATATCATTATCATTAATATTTTTTAAGTAGTGTGGTAACTAGGAAGAATAAGGACTTTGGAATCAGTCAACATAGGCCTAAATGCTAACTCTATCTCTTCCTCTCAGCAATACACGTATTGCCCTTGAGCTTCAGCTCCCTCATTTATAAAATGGCTTATCTGGCTTTGCTTTTTTGATAATATCAAGGGATTGCACCAAAGGCAACTTCGGGCATAGATTAAGCAGGTAACAAACATTGCTTTATATCTCCATCCTGCTCGAGCACTCTAAAACACAAAGACTTAAGTTGGCATTTGAGATCCAGCCAACATACAAGTATGGCCCTCATGAGGGGCTGCTGGACAAAATGCCTTTTGCTTATGCAAAGCACAGGATCCCAACGTCTTCCTTATTAGGATTTCCCCTAGCCTGCATGGATCCATTTTCTTAACAGAGCATTTCTTCGTATACCGGAAGACCTACCACTCTCCCTCAGAGATGTTTCCTTCTGTTCTTGTCTTCTGACCTCTACTCTGCTCAGTAGTCTAATGCTACACTGCTTTACTAGAAACTGTGGTCTTGGGTTCAGATGACAATCGAACTCTCAAGGCAAAGTGGGCTTGACTCAGGCCTAAGTATATATGACTTTAAAACAAGACAGGAAACAAGAAAGCATGCATAGGAACAGACGAGTGGAGGTCTCATGATTCCCAGTCATAGCTTCTGACATCCCAGTCATTTTATATTTGGGACAGATGTGGTCAGGAGAGGAAGCCTGACTGCTTCAACTCAGGGAAGACAACAAGCTGAATGGTTCCTTCACCATTCACACCTGGTGAGTTATGATGCTTCTCCCTCATTCGGGTGCAAACGACTACCTGAATTCTTAACAGCTCAGGTTACTTATTACTCCATCTCAAGGATGAGGTCTAGAACTTAGTCATTGGGCACATTCTCACTTATCTTGGATATGGCATAGATAAACAAGACCTTAAGTTAATCTTACAGGGAGGCTGACCAAGGATCAAATCCTCAAGTGTCTCCAAAACTAAAGATCACAGAATCAGCTGTTAACCCTTGCCACTCCAAACAGGTATGGAAAGGTAGCATGGTATAATACCATATAGTGTACTAGGTACAGTGTGAGATGCTTTATATATACAAATCATCTTCTTTAACCCCCCCACGGCAGGCATATATAAATATCATTTTATTCCAACTCTGAAGATGAAGAAATGAATTAACAAGTTTGAAATCTAATAGACTAAAGTTCAAATCCTGGTTGTACCACTAACTTGCTATTTGCCCTTGGGAAAGCTACTTAGCCCCCGAGCCTCCATTTTCTTATTTTAGATAATAATACCTACTTCTAGAGCAACACAAACAGTTGTGAAGCTTGTGTGCCACAAAAAAAGTGTGAGTTGACACTAAAATCCAGCCTGCACTCCCCTCACTGAGCCCTGTGTGCTATGACTTTGTCTTTCCAAATCTCCAGGAGCCTTTTCCAGCTTGCAAGGAGCCATTTCATAGCCAGCCTTGCAACCCTGTACAATTCATGATTGTTGTTAACGATTAAAAAAATAAATATAGAGTGGCTTGTCCATAGAAAGCGGGTAATTAATGTCTGATTTTTCATTCCTTACAACATCTCATTGATGGACTTTCCCTGTAACAAAAACTGTAGGTGGCCAGTAACAAATTATACTTAAAATTATTCTGGGAAGTTGGCTATGTCCTCTTGACAGAAAGATACAAATTGTGAGTTCAGTCTCCGACCATGGAAGTCAAGGCACATGCTATTATTAGCAGAAGAGAATTCCGGAGATGTGGGCCCCTCATCCTGACCACATTAAACAGATCATCACCTACCGTATGTGTTTACAAGGGCAGCACTTCCTGAGTGAAGTGATAGCTTTACTTAAATCTGAAAACTAGTGTTCCAGCTTATCTCAAAACTCCAGCCTACCACCTTATATATAAAAATCATCTTTGCCAATTACCGGTCAAAACACACATTTCCAAGTCCATTAGATCCACAAAATTCCATGTGACCTAAATAATTCGCATGAGCACAATCCATAGTATTAATGCCACCATCATTTCCTGTGACTACTTTGTATACTCTCTCAGTAGGCTTAGCATATCCTTGAGGCATGTCCTTAAATAACTATCTTATCCAAAGAGTCACAGGGAAAATAAATGTGATCCCATGACAAAGCGTATGCAGAAGATAATTTGTTTCCTTTTCAATTAAATGTGTTTGTGTCATTGATTTTTAAGCCCTGGGAATCTTAGGACTCATCTTTATGATCATAGAAAGTAAGAACCTCTAACATAACAATAACCACTATGCAAATATATTTTCTTACCATCTAGTCAACAGTGTGACCAATGAAGCCACAAAACATCAAGCTGCATTTGTGCGAGAGACACGGAGTGTTTCCGGCACTGATGGAAGCAACTGGAAGGTCAAAGATCTTTTGTCATGGGGTAAGACAGGATGAAGTCAGGAGTGGGTTTCCCTCAAGGGAATGGGTCAGGGACATCAGTGGTTGTGTCAAATGCCAGGGACTCCAAACCAGAAAGAATGACTTGAGACACTGTCCTCTGCCATGCTTTCTGGGAATTCCTGTTTCTTCCTGAGAACCTCTTATTTGAGGTTCTCCTAAGTCAGCCCACAAATGCTTTCTCATTCTCTTTTTGTCCCCTTTGTATTTAGTCCATGTAATTGCACAATTTCTCAGAAAAGACATTCCTTCCGTACATATTCCACTTTCCTTGCCACTCCTCCTCAACAAAGGACACAGGCAGACAGGATTACCCCATTGTTGAATGCCCGCTAAATTCAGTATTACCTTAAGTCCTAACTCTGTGGCATGATTGGTGTGCTAGGGGTTGTGAGCAATGTCTGTGACACACGACAGAGGTCCTGTCCTCTAGGAGCTAATAAACCCCTCACACCATATTGGGAATATGTGTCACTTGTCTGTCTCCTACCGCTAGCTAGACTGTGAGGTAAAGCGAGGGCAGAAGCGAGACTTCTTCAGTACTGAGTAACTAGAGTTTGATGGTAATTACGCACACAATGAGTACTTCTTGACTGGGTGGGGGAGTTAACTGAAGGAAACACAGATGTGGCTTGGTTAGGGTAGAAGATACTTGAGGTGGAAAAGAAAAAAAGCATAGAAATGGAACAAGGGGCTAATGGAAACGTATGGAGTCTCATCTCTCTTTGCCTTGCCAACCCCTCCCTACCTTGTGACTATTGGTTGCCTCACAGCTGGTTTGTAATGGCCGCCTAGACCTCTTGGATTAGAAGTTGCTTCAGAGTGGATTCCTTGAGCCGACCCCACCACCTTTTACCCATCTCCGCCTCCACTGTCTGGATTTAGTAAACCAGTGGCTCTCAAACTTTAGCATGTGCCAGAATCCCTTGGAGGGCCTTTTAAAACACAGATTTCTGGACTCCCTCCCCAGAGTGTCTGATTCAGGAAGTTTAGAATGGAGCCCGAGAAGTTGCATTTCCAACAAGCTCCCAGGTGATGCTGCTGCTTCTCTTCTGGGGCCACATTCTAAGAACCGCTACCGTAGACAGTTTAGTTCTACCCATCTTTAAAACCTGGACTCCAAAATAAGGACAGAAGTCTCGTCTCTGCCTCCCATGTATAAGGAATTCAGACATAACAGATGTGAAATAGTTTAAAAATAACTGACATTTATTGGATACCTGTTGTGTATTTATTAAATCATTACACAAACCCTATGAGTTGGGTAAAATTCATGCAGTATTTATATTCTCATCTTAAGAAGAAGAAAACAGGTTGAGATAAATTATACAAATTTCCTAATGTCGCATAGTGGTGTTTGAACTCAGACTGCTCCAACCCCAGAGCAAAATTCTGCTCATTCAGATTGTGCCTACTTGGCTAGGCTTTGCACGTTCAGAAATGGCACTCCCCACCCCACCCCTCCGTGAAACTGCAATAATCAGTAATAGTTATTTCCATTTAGTAGGAGTAATCTAGTGTGGGGAGCCTATCTCAATGTGGATAAACTTGTAACCCATAGCTTTGGAAAGTCATGTCATCCTGTGATTCTCAATTTCCAGATCTTGAAAAGAAAAGAGTTGAAATGCTCTTAAAATGTCTTACCTTCTTTCAGTATCTGTGGTCTTCAATTTATGAGCCAAGACCCTATTGCAGTAACCTATACTGATAAAGAACTGCCAAGGAGTTGGAGTGTTCACTGTATTCTCTCTCCGCAAGGAAGGTCTATGTTAGAAATCATCTCCACCGGAAATTGTTCTATCAGAACAAAGAGAGTTAGACTGTTTCAATGGAAAATGTCATCAGGCTAAGTTATAGGCTGTCCTTGCTCCCCTAGAAAAAAACAGAGCTGAAAAGGCAATATGCTATTTCTATTGAACCTGGAGTTCTGCTCAAGACACTGATGCTCTTTCAGACATTAACTTTCTCTACTACCTTCTGCTATGCATTTAGTCTTTTCTCACATTCAAGTTACATTTGCCCATTTAAATTGGGAGGATATTCTTGTCCCCTCATCAGTAAGCCGACATACAAACCCATCTGGGCTCTGAACTGCTCTAAGCAGTGAACTTCATTTAACTTTAGTGGCAAAGGCTGATGTTTTCCTGTACCTTTTTGCCAACTTCTGGGGTGACACCCTGTCTGGAAACTACAGACCATATGTACTGACAACAAGGAGACTTTGTATAAAGAATCAGACTTTTCCTCCCCAGCTGTCTGGGGAGAACAGCACAGGAAGTGTATCTTTCATGCCTCATGTTTATGAAGTGACCATTCATTGTAAAAACAAATTTATAATTGGTGTAATGTGGGTGGGAGATGTGTGGGGGCCATGATGGTGCTAATCATGAGTAAAATTAGAAGGCAGCATCATGGTTTGAAAAACTATGGCCTTAATGCCTAGCATTTCTCATTTAAAGAAACACTGCCTTAGCGATCTGACTTCTATTCCTACAATCTGATTTTTTAACACTGCAACATCCAGGCAAGAAGACCAATACAGAAGTAAACCACATGAGGAAGAGGTTATTCAACAAGAACACAAAAATTTGTTGGAGGAGGGGAGAATAATATGCTATTTCATGTGCCTTTAAGCACTCTCAGATTCTCTGAGAATATAGGAAATTAATTTCCATAACCAGTATCAAAAAGTCAAATAGGATAAAAGACAATAGAATTACAGTAGACAAAATCCCTCAAACGTTATAAAGTACTATGTTGTGAAATTTTTCAGTTATATGCACGTACAGATGTGTGTGTGTTGTCCTAGTCTGAAAGGTAACACGTCTATCTTACCGTGGGTTAGGGTTGTTGTTGTTTTTTTTTTTTAAAGATTTTATTTATTTATTCATGAGAGACAGAGAGAGAGAGAGAAGCAGAGGGAGAAGCAGGCTCCCAAGGAGCAGGGAGACTGACGTGGGACTCGATCCCAGAACCCTGAGATCATGACCTGAGCCAAAGGTAGACGCTTAACCATCTGAGCCACCCAGGCGCCCAGGGTTAGGGTTGTTTTAAAGCCACTGCATTGTGGACAGCCTACCATTCTTCACACAACAGTACAGAAAGAGGTTGTAGCCTGATTCCACTCGTCCCTAGGGGTCTATAAGCCAGACTAAGTAGGTATTCACAAAAACATGCAGTGATCCAAGATCAAACACATAGAAAAGATTTGTGTGGTGTTTTATATTACACTCTGCATAAAATTTGTGTCCTGGCTTCCAGAATGAGCAACTACATTTAATATGGTTTCAGTGGCCATTTGACTTCTGAGGTATAGACAACTGGCTGGAAAACGATCCTTATAAACACATTTTTTTTTTTTTTTTTTTTTTGCCACCTAGGATTGCATGGATGTAAAAAGATCAATGACAGAACAAGTACAGGGTAAACCCAATGATTAGGAGAAATAAGGCCCCCCGGGGTTCCAGAGGATGGAATGATCAATCCACTCAGGGCCAGGAGTGGAGAAATACTTCCAAAGGGAAGGAGTTTTTGAGTCAGGCAGGGAGCAGGGGATTTTGCTTGCTTATGGAATGGCGAGCAAAGATGTGGAGATATTCTTTTTTCCATCTTATTTTGATGACAAAGAATGAAAAGATGTCATAAAATGATTTTTTAAAGAATGTGTTTTGTAATGTGTTTCAATTTAAAAATATTTCATGTTGCTATGTTATGAGTGGGAAGGGATGCAATTAACATCTGGTTGACACCTATACCTTGCTAGGCCCTCTGCTGAGAGCTTTACATGTATAATCTTATTTCTGTCTTATCACCACAGCCTCATAAAGTAGGCAGCATAATTTCTTTTTTATAGGTAAGAAATAAATCACAACATAGCTAAATACCTTGCTCAAATCCACAGTCTGAAAGTTGGGGAGTTGAGTCTAACTCTAGATTTATCTTGTTGTAAGGCTAACTCTTCTAAGAACAACCTGATTCTTAAGAAGAAAGTCCATTTGGAAGGTTTTCTGGCAAACAGCACCCTAATTGCTTACGTTTTAATCCTGTTCTTAGGTAAGGCCACAGCAAGCTTCTCTGAAATTTTGTTTTTCTATTATTAGAAGAGAAATATCTTAAAATTCCCTTTTATGTGAAGTAGTGCCACTTCCTAAATTGTGGCTTCAAATATTCAAGTGATTATTTCTTGGCTATTACCAATGTCAAGTAAGGTCAAAGAGTTGCGTGAAAGGCATCCTCAACAACTAGATTCACTCAACATTTTATTGAAGGATTCATTTTGAGAGGAACTTAATGCAGGGTTTGAAGAATTTTTTAAAAATGGCTCTTTTGAGAACATTTAAATGTAAATGAAACAGATATTTCAAACTATGACATTCTTTTTTATCATTGTTTTGGGGTCATTTACTATTCCCATTCAAGGGGATAGATTTTATGGTTTCAATTAACAAAAATCTCCTACTTTGCTCAAAAAACTAGTAGAGATCCTCTTGAAACTGGGAGAGCCACCACACTGGTTTGTACCATGAACTTCACTCATATGTCAAGAGTCAAGTGAATGAAAATAACCCACACGACTTCTTTTGAATGTTTGAATGATATGTCCCTTTACTCTGAGTTTTTTCAAAGTTCTCTTGCACTAACAACCCAATGTTTTTAACCAGAATGTTGTTCTCAACAATTTTATCATTTCATTGAATCTTAGCCAATATAGATAATATTTATTATTTACTCTGAGCCAGATACTGTTTGGAATGAAGTTTATAATTTAAACTCTCACACAAATCTTTTAGCTAGATAGATACCCTTATTATTTTTTTTTTTATATAGAAACTGAGCCACAGCAACGTTAAATAATTAATTAGTTATAACTTGGGTTTGTATGCAAGAAGTTTGATTTTAGCACCAAAGCTTTGAAGTAAGCATCTTTAACGGTTTTTCTCAAAATGGCTTCTGGGGAATAGTAGCTCTGCTGGATATTAATAGTTATTTTTCAAAATCCGATTTCAAGGTCTGAGAAGTTTGCCAGTATGTGAAAACTTATTGCACAATTTTGCAGAACTTTTAATATGGTAACAGGCACTGTGAATCTTAAGAAAGAATATTGTATTCAATGTTTCTCAAATGTATTCTATACACGTGTTTATGTACAAGTGTTCCAGTTAGTGAGGTTTTGTATTGACCCTTGTACATCTGGGTCATTTCCATTCCTGTGCTCTAAATGTAACATTACTCAGCAATGAATTGAATGTGCCTACATTTTAGAGAGTACAGCATAAAAAAGAGAGCATTTTGATACTTCTCTAAATAACATAATGACAATAAGCTCCTAAACAGAGTATAGCATAAAAGAAAAGGTAAAACATTGTGATAGTCCAAAGTTTGCATCCCTTTCATAGAATATAACACTCAGAAGTGTTAAATATTGACCAGGAAGAGTTTCCTATTCTGAAGCCTTAGAATTACAATAGCCTTTAATACATCTGAAAGTCAACCCTCTTACTCTAAAAGATATACAGAGTTTTTCAGGACACATTGTTGATTTTTCAGCAATTTCCAGTAACAAAAATTACGTACGTTCAGTTTTTAAACTCTTTCCTGAGTTATACTGACCTTGACACATAAAAGTGGCTTTTAGTTGTAACACTAATTTCCTATTTCTTTTTTCTCCAGTCGTGTTTTCAGAGCAATGTTTTGGAGCCCTGCCTTTAGCATTGGGGAAGACTCAGCCCTAATTCTGTCAGAAAAGTCATCTTTATTGGAGTACCAATGCCAAGGATTGAATACAGCATTAGTAAATGTACTTTATGATAATAAGAGTAATTATTGTGTCAAATCATATAATCTACACAGTATAACTGCAATTCATGCACACATAGGTACACACCATACACGCACACACAGAAGCATCCACTTATACTTTCAGTTTTCCTTGATATTTTTGCCCTCTGACTGATCTGGGAAAATGTATTATGGTCCAGTACCATCCACAGCAGTCTCCTTTAATGGAGGTTCATGGCACCTTCTAGTTAAAGAACATTAATGATTCAGGAGACCCTGGATCTAGTTGGATTCTAAAAACTATGGGGGCCTTTGTCCTTTCATCAATTCATTTACTATATCTGCAACTCAGTTTTTTCCTCTATAAAAAGGGGTTAAGTAATACTGTACTATGACTTAATGATTTGTGTGAGGGTCAAAGTAAAATATGCATGTGAGGTTGCCTGGATTTTATTTTTTATATTTTCAACTTTGCTCTTCATTATGTTTATATTCTCTTTATAAGTACTTTTCTCCTGGTTAGGGGTCACGTTTTCTTGCTTGTCAGCCTAATGGTTTTTGACTACATGTAGGGCATTGTGCTTGTTACATTGTTGGATTTTGGATTTTCTTGTCTTTCTTTAAAGAATACTTTGTCTTTCTTTAAAGAATTTTCTTGTCTTTCTTTAAAGAATGTTAAGTGGCAGATCAGTATGATTGCTCTCACTCTTGTTTTTAAGCCTTGTTAGAAGAGGCTTTGAGTTTTTTTTTTTTTTTTTTTCTAGAGATAAGTTAGCTCTACTACTAAGGTATAACTTTTGGGGGTCTCCACGGAATGCCCCCAAGTGATTACTGAGGACTCTTTACCATGACTGGTTGGTCCTCAAATGATACCCTAACTTTTCCGAGCTCTAGAAATTATTCTGCTTTTTGTCTGACGTCATGGAGGTTTACTCTCATATGCACTGGCTAGTACTCAAAAAAGATTCGTAGTGATTCCAATACAGATATCTGGAGTTATTTTGTCTTGTTGCTCTCTCCTTTCTGTAACTCTACCCTGCAACTTCCAGCCACCTCAGCTTCTATGAGCTCCAATTTCTGTCTCCTCAATTCCCTAAGACCACTGGACTCTGGGTTTCTGCTCCCTCTAACTGTGGGCAGAAATTGCTTCTAGGCAGGAAGCTAGGGAGGTTGCAAGGCTCATGTCAATTTTCCCATCTCTTAAGGGTCACGATCCTGGATTGCCTGCTGCCTAAAGTCTAAAAGTAGTTATTTTATGCTCTTCATTCAGTTTTCTATGTTTATAGCAGGAGGTAGAGTCTAGTTCTTATTATTCCAACCTGGCCAGAAGTGAAAGTCTGTATATAAAGGTGCTTTGAATTCTTTAAAGTATTATATTGTTTACATTTCCCCTTCTTTCAACTATTTCTTTCCTAAACTTTTAGAGCAGTATACTCTCAAAAGTAGATTGCCATTATGTATGTGCGTGGGAGTGAGAGAGGAAAGAGAAATACTTAACATTACAGAAAACTACTATTTTTATTTTCTCCCTCCTTTAACTTTTTGATTTTTGGCTTTTGAGTGGCAGACTTTTTTAAATTTAAGTTATTAACTTATTTTAGTAGGAATTATAAAATTAACATCAAAATTGTCATTTTATATATTATATTGCCTAGAATATAGCCAAATAAAAAAAATGAGTTTAAAGAAAAATATTAAGTAAATCATAGTAGATATAAAAAAAATAAGGTAAAATTTGTGAGGGTGGTATATGGCTAGCTGACTTGGGGGCCTCCCTTACACTGCAGAAGGACTAGGTAAGAAAGCAGAAGAATTAAAATACTCAAGAATTTTTTGTTTGATGCAACACTACTTTTCACCTCTTTGAAAATTCTGTCTCCCAAAGATATATTCATACTGTTGTCTTTTTTGAGGGTCTTTTTGTATTTGAACTGGCTAATGGAATATACTTGCGGTATCTGGAAATCAACAATATCATTTACTGACACCATGGACTTCAATCGGGAATATATGGATGAGAGCTCAATCCTATGTATCTCTCTTTCATCTACGCTTTTCCTTTCTCTTGACAATTAAACACTTCTTCCATTTTTTTAAGGAGGCGGGAGGGAGTCCATGAAGAACTCTTCAAATAGAGCTATTAAAATATAAAAAGAAAGTATAAAATAAGTGAGGACATTGCTGGCAGAAGAAGTTAAGTTAAAAATTCATATCTATTTTACATTTGCGTATGCTGTGATTGTGTTAGATTGTCAGAATTCAGGAAGCAGACACTGTCATTATGAATTAATTGGATGAGCCAGTTATCAGGGAGGAAAAGAATGGAGTGTGAATTGAGACCCTGTGACTACATCAGTGTAAGTTGAGGTCTGTACTTCTGCCTCCCAGTGCTTTACGGCGTTGAGTGTAGAGTTGGTTATTTTGAGGCTAATTTAGTTGTCCCAAACTTTTCCACTAACCATGGTGATTTTACCCATTAACACCATGAAGGCAGATTTTCTGCAATCTGATTAACAATGGTGAAAGTACCAAAGAGACAGCTTGTTATAATGATAATCAGTAGCTCTGTAAATCCAGTTTTGTTGAGTTCTCAGGCTTGGAGACCAAGGCAATAAAGATCTAAGTTGCAAGAAGTTCTCTTTTACTTTTTCTCTACCTCTTCTTTCCATCACTCTCAATGTACAACTTCTTCAGAGTGTGGGACTTAGAGTCACTTGACTCATTTAGCACAGAATAGTTGTGAGAAACATTTTGTCAAATCATATTGTGAGGGGGGGCGAAAGTGAGATTCTGCCGATTGTTGCATGTCTTATAAGAAAAATTGAGGGCTTAACTCCGTAAAGGGCTGCCAATCAAGTAGGCAAATTAACAACTTAGAGATGCGCTGATCCTTCTAAACAGGAAAAATACTGTAATACATAACTGAAAGTACGAAATGCAATCCTTACGAAATGATTTCCTACTCTCTGGTGAGAGATGAGTACCTACTGAGACAAGCACAGGCTCTTCCAAGTAGAGGAGCCTTGGAAGAGAGCACAGATGAGAGGCCATCAGGGAGGCATGGGAGTGAACTTACTTCTTGTCTTCTTAAAAAAAAGAAAAAAAAGGAAAGGACTGGAACCCTTCCCCTGAAACAGGCACCAGCTAGAGTCAAAGTTGAGGTTGGCCACCAGGTGGCGTCAATGTCTCAGTAACAGTACTTGCACAATAGGGCAGCTTGCCCTGCTTCCTCCATCTCCTCACCTCCAGATTCACAAGCCTAACTTTCCGTATCTGTAACTACTACTAGTGGAATCATGAACTCCATTTATAACTTCACTCCCTTCCTTCCTTCCCACCTAAGAGGAAAACATAACCTCCGTTTCACCAACTTGAACTTCACTTAGGCTCTCTACACTGTCTATAATTTCTAAGGCTTTTCTTCATAGTTTGTTTTTTCTACCTTTCATTCCATTTTCAGCTTTTGTTGTTCCTCTTTTGTCCTTTCTTGTACCTGCAAACATACCCGGAAACATCCCTAGAATTCTACACAGCTAGGCATTAAAGTGAATCTTTGATGTCCCTCTTGGCTTTTCCTCCTCATTTCATCCCTCCTCCTATATCATCAGAAGACTTTCTCTGAGAAGAGCAAGATGACATATTTACTTTTAGTTGCCTGTTTCTGGCTCTGCTAAATCATGCTTTCCGCCTCACAGAAGTGGAAAACGAAAGCAAAGCTATTGAGCATAAACCTCTTGTGATTTTGTCTTCTTTAACAGACATGGCATTGAACTCTGAGCATAGTGCATTTGTGAACATCTGCAAACTAAATTTATTTTTTTGTGTGTTTTGTTCATCTTTAGAACTCAATCAATTATAATTCACTCCTTGTTATCATCCCTTCTAGCGAAATCAGAAATAATATTTGCCCTTAGCTGCCCTCATGGTGATGAATCACTATGGAAATAAAAGCTCATTTAAATCATGATACCTCAAAATACAATCCTGTGAGTCAAGTGAGAAGGTCTTATTAAACAGATATATTTGGTTTAAATCATGGGAATTAATATACATGTCTGTGACATTAGTTTAACTCTGGGGAAAATTATTTGTCACGTTTTTATTAAGCTCCTGAGAAGCTATAGATTTAAGATAGTGTATAAAATGTTAAAGAACAGGGCACCTGGGTGGCTCAGTCGTTAAGCGTCTGCCTTCGGCTCAGGTCATGATCCCAGGGTCCTGGAATCGAGCCCCACATCGGGCTCCCTGCTCAGCGGGAAGCCTGCTTCTCCCTCTCCCACTGCCCCTGCTTGTGTTCCCTCTCTCACTGTCTCTCTCTGTCAAATAAATAAATAAAATCTTAAAAAAAAAAAAGTTAAAGAACAAGAAACAAGCTTGAATATGAAATATATACTATGTTTTATGAGAAAACTAATGTATTGTATGTATGTATGTACCTTGGCCTTACAGAGTAAAAACTCTAAAAGCATAAATCTATTCTAGTACTCTTTGTTTCTGGTCAAGGAAGATTGAAAACCCTAAGTTCAGCACAATGAAAAGAGAACAGCAAGTCAGAAGACAGCTATCTTATTCATAAAACCATACAAGATATGGATAAGAAGTTGCTGATAATGATAGGCATATTTTTGGCTTTACAAAAAAAATAATGAAGTAAGTACGATTTTCAGAGAAGTTTAAGTAAATAATAGTATGCTATCACCGCATTCTATCTTTTGTGTTATTATTCTTAGCTAGCTTATCATTTCTTTTTCCTGGACAAAAATATGAATGCTATAAAGACCCAAATATCAGATCAGATTGTTCTAGATCTATCCCATTAAGCATCTGCTATATTAAAAAGTTAAAGGCCATTACAGGAATGCTGTATTAAAAAATAGCGCACAAAAATACTTTTCTAAATAGGAGTTTCTAGAGCTAATCAAAGCATGTTAGTGGTGCTTCTGTTTCCTTTTAAGAATGAGATGGTTATCAGTTTAATTTCATGAGTATAAAGCTTAAGTCTTTTCAAAAGAGGAAACAGGGTACCAATAGAAGTAAATTAAAAAAAAATTCTCAATCACGTTGAAAACTAACATCATGATCATAGCGTGACTTCAAAGTTTATGCTCTTTCTTGGCGACCCCAAGTCATGGGTTCTGTCTTACTTCTCTTCTCTCTGAAATGCTCTCCTAAATTTTTCCTTCACTGACCTTGCTATCTTTCACCTCCATTTCCTAGTCATTAAGCAATAAAGCCATTCTGTTGGTCACTTTGGATGTCTGAAGCGCAAAAGAAAATGTCTTGCTAATTTCATTTAACAATTCCTGCAGTCTTTTGAGATCCCATGATACGCTGGTAACAGAGTTCCAGGGAAAACAAGGTAAAATGAATATCCCCACTCTCTTGACGCTTTCAACTCTGGCAGAGACAGAGAGACAATAAGCAAATAATACATCATATGTAAGTGGTGATTAAGGTTATTAAAGTTATTAAGAAAATGCAAGGGAACTTTACAGTGATGGAAAGAAAGAAGATCTTATTTAAAACTGTATATTTGAGAAAGACCTCTCTAACAAGGTGAAAGGAACAGAGAACTGAGGGCATTTAGGGAGCAAACTGAGCAGGTGCATCTAAAAGAATTCCAGGCACTGGATATAGCAATTGCAAAGTTACTGAGACAGGAGCTATGTGGTATGTTTGAAAATGGTAGGACCTAGCGCAAGGTGGGAGAGGGGTGAGAGATGAAGTCTGAGAGGTACCCAGCTGCAAAGTCATGGGGGACTTGTGTCTGCATTCCAGTAAGGTAAGGGGAATTGGGATTCAGATTCTGCCTTACACTTTAAAAGGGAGAATGATTAGGCTTTGAACTTTTTCTGTCCCCAAAGGCAGCGATCAGAACAGCTGAAGAATCAGCCTTGGTTCTGGTCTTCACACCCAAGCTCTGCATCTTTAGCTGGGCAGGTGTAGAGGGAAGCTCCACTGGGGCAATGTACAGGCTTTGCGAGAACTTATGCTTATCAGGTTGTACAGGAGTCAGGCTTTCCTTTCATTTGTCTTTAAAATATTTTAGGATATTTTCCAATTGCTTGAGGAGTGGTGTGTTCCTTGGCATTCCAAGACCCAAACTTGACCAAATAGGACCCATTCAGTGATATGGCTGACATTTTAAAGTTACAGATATATTTTCAGCCAAATAAACAGGATCACCTGACTTTTTAGATGGATTTTGAGGAGGCAACCAACCACAAGCATAAATGAAATCTTTGTTATAACAAAATTAATCAAACATTATTATGAGTAATTCTTCATTTTGTTGGTCAGTTCCTTAGCAGAATCTTTGGTTTCGTGGATAGCAAAAGTCAATGAGGCACTGTTGAAATTAAAACACAAACAATGACTTAGGGAAATGAAGAACGATTTTTCTAAAAGTTATACAAGAATCTCTAAAGATGGAGTGAAAAGAATTTTAAATCTATTTCTCTCCCTCAAAACAGTGAAATGGGTTTTTCCCTCAAGATGACAGTCTATAAGATGTACGCCTACTGTGCCATTATCCTAAAAGCACTTGTACATGTATTAAATTGACTAGTCAAGAGGGAAAATTATCTATCAAAGCTTCTGAGAGAAAACACACAGGTAATTGAATTTATGAATCATACCTTTCTCCAACTTCTTCCAATGGTAAGATTTTCTAAAGAATGAATTTAGAACTAAAATTTAGCCGCATTTACTATGAACAACTGGCTTTTAGTATAAATTCAGGGGTTCTTCTAATTGTAAGCATTATTTCTTAAGAGAAATGTGGGATGGTAGGATGAGACTGAGATAGAAATTTGCTGGAAAGATCTGAGAATCAATTTTCCTCTGCTGCTTAATAGTTCTGTGATCTTACGTAAATTTCTAATCCACGCTTGAACTTCCATTTCCTCTTCCCAGGTACAGGAACAATCACTTATATATATTAGTGTTGTTATGAGAATTGTGCTACATCCTCCCATTTAATCCTTAGTTAATACAGGCAGTCAATAAATACTAGTCCCCTCATCTGCTTCTAAGAGTGTCCCTCAGGTACCAGTTAATATTCTCATATAAAAATGTAGAAAGCAAGCACACATCACTTTGTATTGTAAAAACAACCCAGTGTCCTTTCCTCCTCCATCCTTTCCTGAATGTCTTCTTTATGACTGACACAGAACACTTCACTTCTGAAACTCCTGATCACCACATGTGGGGGAGGTTTTTCCCCATAGTGACCAGATGGGTGTCCTACAGTTTAACTCATTTCCTCCCATAGGTTAAGGGCTCAGTCCCACAAGAATGCTTCCACTGCACTTCAGATGCCAATAGTAGGTAGTAGGTCCCCAGCTTACAGGCAACCTGTGTCCAATCTACCAACTGAAGGTTCCCATGACCCCTTCCTCAAGTTCAATTAATTTGCTAAAGTGGTTCACAGAACTTAAGGAAATACTTATTTACATCTACTGGTTTATTATAGTTATGTCAGGGACGCCTGGGTGGCTCAGTCGGCTAAGCATCTGCCTTCGGCCCAGGTCGTGATCCCAGGTTCCTGCGATCGAGTCCTGCATCAGGCTCCTCGCTCAGTGGGGAGCCTGCTTCTCCCTCTCTCTCTGCTGTTCCCCCTGCTTGTGCTCTCTCTCTCTCTCTCTCTGATAAATACATAAATAAAATCTTAAAAAAAAATAAAGAGTATGATAAAAGATGCAGATGAATAGCCAGATGAAGAGATGCATAGGGTGAAGTCTGGGAGGGTGGGGAGCACAGGAGCTTCTGTCTCCATGGAGTTGGGGTGCTTCACCTGCCCTGTGTGGATGTGTGCACCCACCTAGAAGCTCTGATACAAACTGGGACTTTTTGGAGGCTTCCTCACATAGGCATGATCAATTTCTAACTTCATTTCCAGCTCCTATCCTGTCTCCGGAGGATGGGGTGGGGCTGAAAATTCCAAGCTTCTGATCGTGACTTAATCTTTCTGGTGACCAGCCCTTATCCAGGAGTGTTCCGAGCCCACCCAGAGTCACCTTAGTAGAATAAAAGATGCTCTTAGTGCTCTTATTGCTTAGCAATTTACAAGGGTTTTAGAAGCCCTGTGTCAAGGATGGGTCAAAGACAAATATTAAAAGCGATGTTGCTTGTGTTCTTGGGTTTTAGAAGTTCTGTGCTAGAATCAGGGGACCGAGATCAATATATACATTTTCTATTATCTCACATACCCCCATATACGTGTTAAAATAAAAAGATTTTAGTTCAGATAGTCATGTTTTTGTACAGCTATTTAGGCTTTCCTTTGATAAACTAGTTAAGTTTATTAACCTTAAAAAGAGAAGCAACTTCTAAAACTGGTTTTTACTTCTGAACTTAGATTTGTTGTGAAATAATATAGTAAAAGGTACAAGATAATTTTTGTGTCTTTATTTCTTCTGTTTTAAACATCCTAAGCATCCCAACAGTTGCTGGGTTAGACAAGCCAATGGGCGTTAATGGTTGACAATTACAGATGCTTTTGTATTGATTTAAATCAGACAAAGCCCCCCATGAGCTGACCCAGAGAAGTGAGGGGGTCATGAATAGAGTCAGAGTAACAAGGCCAATGGAAAAGAGACACGCTAAGCAGTAACTATTAGGCACAGTGTAGGGGTCTTGTTCCAGTAATGTGCAGGAAAGCGGCTATATTTGTTCTTCTGCTGAGGGCATCGCTGATTTTGGTTGTAGTCAATGCAAGCTTGATTCCTCCACTGAGAAAAAAGCGGTAATGGGAACTTGGAGTCAGAGAAATATACTTTACCTGTTCTGGAAAGAAGCCTCTGAGATATAATGGAGAAAACAGAAGTAGATTAAACTAGATAATAACCAAATACTATGAGGGATGGGTACAAAGGATTTAAGGATCAAGGTTAATAAATATACTTTTTAGAATATGGCAAAAAAAAAGGGAAAGAAAAATTAAGATGGATACTAATATGCTGAAATGATATATACTTCTTCTTAGAGATAATAACTTCAAACCTTCCAGTATCTATAATTTAGGCTTGATCAGGGCAATGGTACTTGACCAATTTTTTTCACTTTTGATTTCCCAGTGACTAGAACAGTGCTGCGTCATAACAGTCAATAAATATTTACTGATTATAGGACTAAATGAATGATCAGATGAATGAATATACAGTTAGGTGGATCGACGGATGTGTGAAAAGCAGTAAGGAGATAAAAGTCCATGTAAGACTGATCCCTTAAACTGGAATTTGATGCTATCTCCAGGTAGATAGGGTCAAAATTGAGTTGTAGGACCCCCAGCTGGTGTCAAAACATTGGTAGCAGTATGGGAAACCTCCACCCTCCCCAGCTGGAACTGGGTACAAAATCAGAGTAATATTTCATAGAATTAGTTGAAAAATGTTTCCTCCTCCTCTATTTTCTGAAAGAGTTTGGAATAATCTCTTCTTTGTTTTGTAGACTCATCAGTAAAGCTCTCTGGGGCTGGGCTTTTCTTTGTGCAAAGACTGTTAATAACCAATTCAACTTTTTTACTTATGTTCAGTCATGCTATTTTTTCTTGCTGCAATTTTGGTAATTTGTGTCCTAAGGATTCATCCATTCTATCTAAATGATATAATTTGGTGGCATAAAGTAATGCATAATACTTCTTTGTAATTTAATTTTGAATTCTCTAGAGTTATTAGTGATGGCCTCTCTTTCAGTCCTGATTTATTATTTCAGTCTTTGCTCTTACTTTTTTGGTCAGCTTAGCTAGGGTTTGTCAGTTCTCTTGATCTTTTCAAAGAATTAACTTTCGTTTTCATTGAATTTCTCTATTGTTTTACTCTTCTATTTTGATTTCTGCTCAAATCTTTATTATCTCCTTCTTTTTGCTTGGTTTGGGGTTCATTTATGCTTCTTTTCTAACTTCCTAAGCTCCCTAAACTTAGGGTACTTACTTAAGGATTTTAAAACTTTTTTTTCCTTTTCTCTTTTAGTTTTATTCTTTTCTGATGTGCATCTACCATATGTTTTATAACTCTACTGTAAACTTCGTTACAAATACAAATTACTAGCTATGTTAAACATGGCACAAATTTGTCCCAGTTTACTACTTACCGGACTTCATCTAGTTGAGATTTCAACTGGTGAAGGAAAAGAAAATGAAAGCATATATAAAGAACAAAGGAAATATTAAAATGAAGATTATCTCTAAAAGAGATGAAGCGATTTTATATATTTTGTTATATCTTGAGATAAAAAATTCTCACCTACCTTTAAGTAAGTCATCAGTTGTCTTTGACACACTCAACTTTAATATACTTTACAAGGGCCCAAACTGGGCAAAAATAGAGGACTCTCTTGATTATATTAAATTTTCACTTAAGGAAAAAAATGACTTCAAGTTTTAAAAAATATATATCACTGACCTACAAGATAAAGTCTAAATTCCTTTACTTTTTCATGATGCATGTGCTTAAGACATGACCTCTGCCACAGTACCAGTCCAAATTTTCCTCAATAACACCACCAAAGACCTGATATTGATACTTTTATATTCATTCATATCTGCTACCTTACTAAGCTGTATTAAAAATCTTAAGTTGTTTCGCTTAGATTTTCCGGAAGTGTCTGTTACTTTTGCCTTCAACTTCAGCTTTTTGGGAATGAATATTAATTATGGTGATCACAATATATTCTCATCAAAACTGTAAAGATGATTCCATTTTCTTCTGACATATAAAATTGACTGGAAAAGTCTTCTACCTTTTGCTGATGGCTTTCTATGTCTGCGCACCATTCTAACCATGCAAATTATTCTTCAGGAACATGCTTACCTTTTCCCTGCCCCAGATCTTCTTCCTCAAATTTCACTCTTTTGTCCTTTTCTGTTGTACTCTGCTAGATCCTCTTATATTTTTTCATCTCTGATATATCTCAATGTCAAGGTCACATTTAATCTATCCTGTGTATTTTTATGTTTTCCTTACATTTTTAATCAATCTGTTTTCATCCCATATTTTAATCTTATTCTCTTCTTATAGATTTATGTTCCTCTTTCATTATACACATATGCCCAACTATAATGAGTATTTCTATTTTCTTCTGGTTCCTAAAGTAAATTAATTTCAGAAATTTTTCTCTCTGACCTCTGAAAATCACATTTGCTACTCTTTGTTACGAGATTTGCCATAGATCCATATTGTTTTTTAAATAATGACTGACCCTATAATAAAGAAAGAGATCTCCAGACTTAGTATATGTCAATCAATGAGATGTGTGGAGTGATCTTGGGTTAACTATCTACTTGCATTCTGCCCTAAACTCCTTCTCAGATATACTCCATTTCAGCAGGGTATCATTTGATATGCACAGCACTTAATCCAATGTCCACATTTTTAGAAAGTTGCAACTAGTGCAAGTCTGCTGGACTGACATGTGACCTCTATTTAGGTCCTCTGCTGGTTCTCAAACATTTAATTTCATCGCAAGCATCAACTTTTAGTCAAGAACTACTCTAGGGTCTGAAAAAGACAGCAGTAAATTAAACAAGGTCCCTGACCCCCTGAAGCCTAAAATTCCTGCAGTGGGAAATTGAAAACAAAATGAGTGGGTACTTATTTAGAATATCAAATGATGCTAAGTGCTGAAGAGAGAATTGCAGCAGAGTGAAAGGAATAATATTGTTCTCCACACACAGTCATTAGTGACAGCCTTGAGAGGTGACAAATGTGTGTAGATATGTGAGTGAGTTGTGCAGCTATTGGTGAGAAGAACACTACAGGCCAAGGCAAGTGCAGATTCCTTGAGGTGGAAGCATGATTGGCGGGTTTACAGAACTTCAAGGGGGTCAGTGAAACTGGGACAGAATGAAGGAGAGAGAAGCTGGAGACCAGATAGGAGAGGTTTCGGAGGTGGCGAGGGGAGAAGATTAATTTATTCCATGATGAGTAAAAGGTTGTCTTTAAATTTATACTTGCTAGTATATACCATCAAAGCTGTCCCTGCTGTTACCCTCAGAGCAGCATATGGGGAAAACATTTAGCTCTCAGAATGTGGCAGGCCATAGCTAATATCCACTTACCTCCCCCCGCCCCCAGTCTCCCACCATCATCATTTCCTGCCTGGCTGTTTTCTGGAAATTCCATCTCCAAGAGCTGGTGATAAAGGAGGAATATATGAACAAACGAGATGGGATTTGGGAGTTGGGGTGGAAGCAGCATTATAATTTATTCAAAGAGAAATCATCCATGTGGTGCAGGGCTCGTTGCCGGCATTCAGGTTGTTTTAGTCACTACACTCAGGAAAGGGGACAGGTGTAGACAGAGTATTCTTTCCAACCTACTTGCTTGTGACTGGGCTACTGCTGTTTCAGGCCAAGGAGCACAGGTAGCACACCAAATGCACATTGCAGGAGACTCGCTCAACAGTGCAGTTAGCGAACATTTAATTTCTATTAGGATCATCCAGTCGATTGACAGGTTTTTTTTTTTAAAGATTTTACTTACTTATTTGACAGAGAGAGAGAGAGAGCACAAGTAGGCAAAGCGGCAGGCAGAGGGAGAGGGAGAAGCAACTCCCATCCCCTGCTGAGCAAGGAGCCCGATGCGAGGCTCGATCCCAGGACCCTGGGATCACGATCTGAGCCAAAGGCAGATACTTAACCAACTGAGCCACCTGGCACCCCTCAATTGACACAGTTCTAGTGTGTATGTATGTGTGTTCCAAACATATGCATATATATTTTTTTCTTTTAGTATTTTTGTGGGACAGGGAAAAGGCAGTGCCAGGATATAGTAATAAGATATCATTTAAATCTAAAAGTAAAATCTAATTTTTACATTGTGAGAGGGTGGATTTCAAAAGTTCTGAAAATATATAGGTATAATAACCCAGCCCTAGACTCTGAAAAAAAGTGGCAGTTTAAGAAGCTTGATATCCATGCAAAAATTAAATTATATTTACATAGATTCAAATTCTCCCCAGTCCAGAGGGAAGGAAAAGATCCATAATGAGTCTGAAATGGCTGCACGGATACTCAAATAATGAGCTCAGCCAGTACATAAACCGATTGAGAAGAAAGAAGGGGACTAGAAGTTAGAATAAATACTGAAGACAGAAACAGATAGGTAAAGATAGGCCAGAGACAGTTTAGGCTTAAAAAGAGAGAGAGAGAGAGAGTACATCATATGAACACGATTAGGTATGTTCAGATGGAGACCAAGGAAGAGCTTGCTTAGAAGGAAGTATAATGGAAATGATGACAGAGAATGATGAACTGTTTAATCCCCCACTTTTTTCATTCCTTCTGTCAAATAAAATATTCTTACACTAGAAACCCAGGCAGAAGGAAACATTAGTAAGAGGAAGCTGAAGCCAAAACAGATGAAGACATCTTCAGATATCACCTATCAACTCTTAATTAATTCAGGTCTCCTATCTCAGATTCATACATCCCAGGGGCTGAGGGAACTGGCAGATGAAATTGCAAAACAGTTGCCAATAACCACAAAATGAGACCAAGTTCTCGAATAAACTGACAAAAACCAGGCCATTCTTACACCGGGTTTCAAAGAAGCAGAAAATGTATAAGCCACCAAATATACTTGGTGAGTCTGAGAACAACTCTAGGGAAAGTTTTAGCATGAACTATTTCTTTAGCAAAGGAAATGACCATCAATGAAGCCACCATGGGTTCAGTAAGAATCCAGACAATACTCTTTCTTAAAGAATTCTGGAATAGTATCTCAGCAAGGGGTAATTTCTTGTCAAAATTGAAGCTAGAAGGATCATGTTCTTGCAAAAAACAAGAGATTAATGAAAATAATAAAGATGTCATTCACATGTGTATTTATTAAATCAAGAGTACATATGTTTTTTTTTTTAAAGATGGTATATCCTTCCAGAAAAAAAAGCATGTCAGCATGACTATCCTGTACATAATTTTCTTGAGTTCTGTTCTCTTTCTTAAACTGTTCAGGAAAAAAAATTTCTGGAATTATTCTCTGCTGAGGCAGATTGTCTCAGAAGATTTATGACTCATATTTCTCTTATTTCAGTTTTGCAGGTTATATCAAATTTAACTGAGAAACCATGAGAGAATTTAGTAAGATGGCTAAAGTACAAAATAAATGCATAAATTCAATAGTATTTGTAAAGCAAATCAGAAACCATTTAGAATATTATGGATAATGCACAACCGTGATAAATCATATAAAACTATGATGAATAAATATGACTAGAAATATGTGAGGCTTATAGAACAGTAAATCTTTACTGAAAGACTAAATATAATGCATGAATATATAGAGACATAGCCATGGTCTAGGAAAAGTGCTCATGTTAATTCCCTCCAAATTTATATACTATATATCACTTGACTTCTCATCAAGACTTTCTTTGATGTTCAGCATAAATGGTTCTGAAATCCATCCGGAAGAAAAAATGTAATATACAGAAACATTCAGTAGAAAAAATGAGAAGTTGCTCTAGCAAATATTCAATCGTATTTTAAAAGTATAATAATGAAAATATGTGGTTCAGGTATAAGAACAAATAGATGAAGCTAAGTAGAATTTTTCTATGCACTGTAATAATCCTCTTCATTGGGGTACCTGGGTGGCTCAGTCGGTTAAATGTATGACTCTTGATTTTGGCTCAGGTCATGATCTCAGGGTCATGAGATAGAGCCCCACGTCTGGCTCTGTGCTTAGGGCAGAGCCTGCTTGAGAGTCTCTCTCTTCCTCTCCCTATACCCCCCCCACTTGCATGCACATGCTACTATCACTTTCTCAATAAGATAAAATAAAATAAAATAAAATAAAATAAAATAAAATAATCCTCATCATCATCATTACTTCCATTTGTTGAGTATCTACTATGGGCCAGCCACTATTCTAAGTTCTTTCACGTATTAACTTACTTAAAGCTCATGATGATCCTGAGTCATAGCCCTAACTGCATTTACCTTCCAATTTTCTTTTTTTTTTTTTTTAAGATTTTTATTTATTTATTTGACATAGAGAGACACAGCGAGGGAGGGACCACAAGCAGGGGGAATGGGAGAGGGAGAAGCAGGCTTCCTGCCAAGCAGGGAGCCCAATGCGGGGCTCAATCCCAGGACCCTGGGATCATGACCTGAGCTGAAGGCAGATGCTTAACCGACTAAGCCACCCAGGCACCCATACCTTCCAATTTTCTGTAAGATTATTTAACCCTATAGCATAGAGCCAGTGTGAGCCTAATAAAGGAAATGAAAGAGGGGTTGACAGTAAGATGTTGAGTCAAACAGAATTAAAAGACCTGGACTGGGTTGTATGCATGGAGGACTTTATTTGAGCTGGGAGCTGGGGAAGCCATATGCCTTCTTCACTTCAGCCCTGCTAGACAACCATAGGATTTCTGGTGATTCACATAGGAAAATGGGGACAATCAGCTCCTTCCTCAAGATGGATTTATTACTGACCACATGGTTAGTACCACTCCCAAAGCTGCCTCGGTCCCTCTGGCCAACCTAGCAGTCTTCAAGCTTTAGCTTTAGCAAGCACCTTCAGCCTGTGTGATGTATTAACCAACCTTTCTTTGTATATCAATAGATCATGCATTCTTTCCTAGAAAGAACAGAGCACCTCTGCACATCATGAAACAGAAACCAGATCCCCTTGCACAACCTCGGAGCACTGAGATAATATCTGCAGCTGGTACCATCAAGTCTGCGAAGAATCCAGAAATGCCAAGGCCAACTGTACTCCTTTCCTGATTAACTGACCTAAACTCCTTAAAAAAAAAAAAAAAAAAAAAACCTGGGCCAGGCAGAAACCTCAGGTTGGCCTTTGGACAAAAGTCTGCCTTCTCCCCACATGGCCCGTCACCTAAATAAAGCTCATATTCCTTTCCAATCAAAACTCACCTGATTATTGGCTTTTCGAGTGACAGGCAGCTAAACCTGGGTTTCAGTATTACTTGTAGGATGCGCAAAGAAGGGTGATGGCAGACATCAATGGGAGGTCTTGCTATGTGGGGTAGATACGTCCAGATGGTGCAGTGCTCCTGGCTGTGCAAGGCATCTTAGTCTCGTGGCAAAGTCAGCAAAGTGTTAGGCACTTTGAGGAACAACAACGCAGTTTCAGTCTTCATATGTCTATTCTAGATAGAAGACTGAAAAGTGTCTTGATTTACAGGAGAAAAGTCCACTGATACTCATAGTTCAGGGGTCACAAATTATGGAACACAAACATCTTTCTCCTGTTTTCATGTCTAGTGATGAAAGAGCTTTCTTCAGCGTGTCTTCTGAGTGGTCATATATTTAAGACCACTCGTTAGTCATACTACAATACCATCTACCCAGACTCAGCACTCTGCGGGGGTTTGTGGACCAGATGGCTAGAGCATGGGGGACAGGTTAGGACCAGGACTCTGAGAAAGCATCATATAGCTTGTAAGTAGGGGGTCTGGTTCTCCGTGAATGAGTTTTTAATTTTCTTCCAATTCCCCACTTCTCCATATGGTCAACATGTTAACAGGAACTAGAGGAGCTCCTCCAAGCCGAGGGAGAGACAGCAGCCAGGAGAGGGCATGCACTCCCCAGGAATGCCAAGACATACCGCGCTAAGAGACAGACAGACAGTTAAGCAAACAGTGACCTCAGGAAGCCAGAAAACTTAAGGATGTTTAGGATATATAAAACCATGTGTGCAGGAGTATTTTTTCTGAGAAGATATATTTTGAAATGTATCTCACAGTGGCTAAATTGAGCGTCATTTACTTTTTATCATATGTGCATACATACACATTTTGTTGTATAATAAAGGTAAGAGACAACTTTAGACTAAAAAATTTAATTCTATTTTTATAAACTTGTGTTAATAGTATATGTCTTACACTTCAAGGACTTCTATGAGAGGAATACATTAGCAAAGGCTTTGTTGCTTGAAACTAAATCCTTAAGGAATTTCTGTAAATGTGCACTGACAGGAATGCAACTGTGCCCATCTGTAAATTACACCAGCATTCCTAAATATGTCACCCGAAAAGCGCTTTGAGGAAGTGCCAAAAAGTTGAATCTTCAGCTCAGATCTCTCCTCTTTCAGCACTGATCCATACCCTGAAGGCTACTTGGCCACAGTCCTCTTTGAGTCATGATAGCCTCTGAAGGGCTGCTTATAATTTGGATTTTGGTCTTAATGACCACACACACACACCCCAACCCTGAGAGCCCACATCCTCCCTAGAAGGTGGCCACCAGTTTGTGTTTGCTTACATGAAGGCCCACACATCTCCCCTCATCTCTTCTCTGACCCCCAGCCCAATGTTCCTGATCGGGACATGGTTTTCTAATGGAAGCTAAAGCAGATGGCAACGCAGAGCAGATGTTTGGCAGAACCTGTCAGGCTCCTCTCCCTGGTTCCCCAAGCACACCTTAGTTTCTACATCGCTGCAGTGGAATTGGTAGCTTTCCTAAATTCTACATAGCTAATGTTGAAACATTTCCTCTCAAAGGCATGGGTAATGCTGCACAAAGACATGTCTGTGAATGTTCATGGCAGCATTATTCATACAATCCCCAAACTGGAAAACCATCCAAATATCCATCAACTGTCAAATACATTTAAAAAAAAAATTTTTTTTTAATGTCATATATCCAATACAGTGAAATACTACTCATAATAAAAAGAAAAAGACCTGCTGATACACGCCTCAACATGAATGAACCTCAAAAGCATACGACAGACATCAGATGAAAAGGACCACATATCGTATGATGCCATTCAAATCAAATGTCCCAAGAAGGAGTAACTGTAGACTGAAAGCATATCGGTCGTTGCCCAGGGCTGGGGCTAGGGGTGAGGTCTGATTGTAAAGAACTAGATTTTGGTGTTACACAACACTATAAACTTAACCAGAATCATTATAGTAGATAAGTTAATTATAGCAGGTAAATTTTATGTTATGTAAATTATACCTCAATAAAGCTGCTAAAAAAAAAAAAGAGCATGGCAGTGATCTCTCTAGATTCTCTGTGGAATAGGATCCCATCCCTATAACAGAGTTCACAGCATATCCCCAGGTCACCAGATGGCCTGAAGATTAAGGGAATGCGGGAAATATCTCATGGATGGGATGCTCATCCGGGAATTTTTGGCAATACCTGGCTGGTCCTTGGCCATAGCTAGTATAAATCTCAGTCCACAAATTCTTGTGTGGAAGAATTATCACATCTCTTTTCTTTAGAACCCAAATCAATTTCTCTTTTCAACCTTCATCTTGATTGGCTGGTGACATAATTATCCTCACTGCTTATTGGAATTCCCACTTCTCAAGTTAGGCCACAGAGTCAACACATTGGTGGTGAAGGGGTCTTCTGGTCCTAGGCCATCGGTCTGTGTATTACCAGGGCCCCTGTCTGCACGACCCCTTCGTTTCAACAGTTCTCTGCTGTTTCAGGGCCCCCCAGAAGCACAGGAATCACAGAGACGGGCCTGCCTACACGACAGGTCGCCGATCAGTGGTGGAGGCTACATCTGGCCTGCAGATGTGCTTTGTTTGGCCTACACTAGGTTTTAAAAACATTTTAGCCAACTTTTAAAAGTCAGTTCACTGAAAAATAAAAATGTCTGGCTTCTCCGGAAAATCAGAAAATCTAGCAATAACGGGCCACCTTGCCATATGGCAACGATCACAGAAGCTGAGAAGGGGTCATGTTTTTAGCTTCCCGATGTGCCGTAAACCCATCCAACCTCAATTATCTTTCCCACAGGTGCCAGTGGACATTTTTGTAACAGTTGCAAGAACTGTTTTTTGTTTTTTTCACACCAGGCCCTCTGCCACTCTTCATTTGACCTGACTTTGCCACAGCAGGTGTTCGAGAGCCCTGGCGTGGCCACACCAGACGGTCCCTGCCTTTACTCCTCCCCAGGCCCGACCAGGAGACCGACCAGAGTCTCTTCTGCTTCCCTCCTCCCTGCTGGTGGTTAGCTTCTGCTCCTCTGTGAGAGATTCTTCGCTCTGCACTTTCTAAAAGCCATCTGACTTTGACGAGGCAACTCATTCTTAGCCTCAAGGATTTAGCCTTTTAAAAAACCCAAACCAGGAAATGCCTATTTCTTGGGCAGCACAGGTTTTTGCCCTTCGGGAGACCTCTTGCAAGATAATGGGAGCAGTTTTAAACATTCCTACTTGAAAAGAGAAAGGAGAAGAGGAAATACGGTGAGGGAGCATAGGTGAAAAATCTCAAAACACCAGGCAGCAGAGTAACTTTGCTTTCAGGCATCTGTTTTAAGGACATAGTAGTTGAGTCAAATAACTCATCAGTTATCACAAACACATTTCATCTATTATTGGGAATCAAAGTACAAATTTCAGTTGAGTTGTTATTCCCTGTACTTGTCATAGTAACGCTGCTGGGTTGTTCATGCCAGAGGAATGTGAGATTACGGAGCGAAATGCTGGGGCCTCCCTCAAATGGGAAAGGAGGTGCTTCAAGTCAGATCTTGGTCAATCCCCCACCAAAATTAGCGGTCACTGGGTACTCCTTCCTGTCTGGGGCGCCCATGCTGGGGCGCAGACCCAGTAGGTGGGAACAGAACTCTGGGCAGGGCAACGCCCCAGGGAATGCTCAGCTCAAAGAAAACTGCTGGGGGGTGGTGGAAAGCTACCTCATTCCTGGGGTGAACGATAAAAAAGCAGACGCCTCCAGCAGTTAGCCAGGCACACTGGAAGGGGGGGGCAGAGACCTCTGTAGACTGCACTTGGAGTGAACTTTGAGTGTTTACAGATGGGAAGGCTGAGGGCTCTGTGTAAACAGTCATGAAGGCACCGAAACAAAGCAGCGGCATCCCAGTACAGAATGTCATCAGGCCACGGAACAGGAATCCGCTGGCCTCAGACGGCAGCACAAAACAAGGATTCCAGGCAGAGTGGACTCAATCGCTATCACGGACTGGGCTTATTCCCAAACCCCAGGGGCCCAGGAGCAGGAAGTTGTCATCTAAAGCTCATTAAATGATGCTAATATAGCCCTCCCTTCAGAGTTCGAGGTCAGTGATTCTCTGCAAGTTCTTTAGTAAATTTATTAACTTCCATCAACCAGGCAATCAATCAATCACCTTCCCCAGCTACATAGAGTGAGCCTTCTAATTTCCCTGATGCTGATTGTTAACCTTCTAGTTCTGAAGGTAAACACAACTCTCTTTTGAATCTTGTCCCAGTAAGGCCCAGTTCACCCTGGGCACTCCACGAGTTATATACTCGGCTCCCAAGATCAGAGTGCCAACCTTTACCAAGTCCTTAGTCAACTCACTTTTCTGCAGCCTGGCTGAGGAAAAGCTATGTGGACCGTAACTACAAGTCACTCAAATATTAATCATTCCATGACCAAGCTGTAGCGGATAGACAAATACTATTATTCTTATTTGAATACAATAGACTCAGAAGCAAACTAAGAAGACTTAAAACCAATTTACAGTTCTTGGAAAGAAACTGTGTCAAAGACAAAGCTGTGGGAAAATAACAGTGGGAAAAAGCCATCACGTGCCTTTAGGACTGACACTCAGTGGGCATATCAAGTTTAGCAAATTTATGGGTTGTTAAAATACTGCAATACTTCTGTACTGGCTGATAACAGTCTAAGATTCCATGGAATGGAGAAGCAGTGTAAATCAATCCATCCATCCGTCAATCAAAATTCCACTGTGCCCATTGTAATTCAAGGCATTTTCCCCTTTGGGTAGTGAAGCTGAGGTTGCGGGAAGTGGCCAGATACAAAGTTTCTATTGTTCATCTCAAAAAGTTGGTAGGAGTGGGGGTGGGTGGCCTAGCTAAACTGAGGAAGACCCAATCTTTCAACTTCACTGCCCAAAGGGCAACACATGCTCCTCCAGCTCAGATATTAGCTAGGAAGGCAGCCAAGCAGCCCAGGACACAAATGGACGATTGGAGGGGATATATTCCCACACAGGGTGTTAACTTTCCTTCAGGCGGGTTTGGGAAGCTCTGCTGTACTGAACAATTTAATTCCTGGGGGAGCACATAAATTGCTATAGATAAGGGGAGGTCTGTAGGTATGTATGCCCTGAAAACTCCAGTTTACATCCAGAAGAAGACTCTCCAGCAAGTGAGCCCCACATCTAGTCCCTTCTGACCCACCCTCACTATTGGTCCCTGGGCAGACGGGCCTCATATGAGGCTGCCCATCCCTTCCTAGGCCTTTCTGACCTGCCACTTTGCAGCCAACAGAGCCTCAGGGTGGACCTGAGCCCTTGTCCAACCTAGTCCACTTTTTGCACTTTCTCTTTTTTCTTAACTGTCTCCCTTTTATTCTTTCCCCCTTCTGCCTTCATCCCAGGGTACTAACTGGACCAAAATCAGCCATGCCCTTGGCTTTGTGTACGATCAAACCGGTTCCGGCCAGCCACTGGCTGACAATCAGGATGAAACAAATCTAGCCCACCTCATCCCCTGTCCTTAGGCCACCATGCCCTCCCTTGGCTTGCTGGTCCTCTGGTTCAAGTGTTCCCAGCATGAGCTCCTGGCATATGAACAGCATCTGAGCAGGATGGTAGGTATCACCGGGATTCATCACAGTCGAGTCACCGAGAGGCCAGGAGAGCAGTGAGGAAAACTGACTGAGAGGAAGGGCAGCAAGTGAACTTAGATGCCTGGCAGGATTCTCAATAACTAAGGACTATAAATGAAGGAGTGACTATTCAATGAAGAAATCACTGGAAGAGACACAGTCAAATCATAATTCAGACAGAAGTATCATTTAGCTGGCCAGAGCCATGTCAGAGCGAGAAATTATTAGAATAATTGCATCAATGACTTTTGCTATAACTCATATCACTGGTTATACATTATGAAAATATGTATAATTTAGATATGTGCTGTCCCAATATGGCAGCCACTAGCCCAGGATGGCTGTTTAAAGATTTTATTTATTTATTTATATTTATTTATTTGAAAGAGAGAGAGAGAGAGCATGTACAAGCAGAGGGAGGGACAGGGGGAGAGGGAGACAGAATTTCAAGCAGACTCTTTGCTGAGTGTGGAGCCTGACCTGGGACTTAACCTCATGACCCTGAGAGCATGACCAGAGCCAAAACCAAGAGTCAGACGCTCAGCCAACTGAGCCACCCAGGTATCCCGGAAGATGGTTATTTAAATTTAAATTAATTAAAATTAAAAATTCACTAAAATTAAAAGTTACACTAGTCACATTTCAAGCACCCAATAGGCACATGTGGCTACTGATACAGAACATCTCCACTACTGTGTAGTGCTTGTAGCTCTGACCACTGTGAAAATTTTCCTTCACCACTGTGGCGGTTGCTAACGTGGTAGTCGGGACCACTTATTTATGCAATCTACTTGTGACTCCTATTCCTGTTTTGCAAATCTATTTCTATTACACAATTTATTGGTGATATCCTGTGCCACGTGATGATTCCTTGGATTTGATAATATGCAATTTAGGATAAGCAACTCAACTTTCATAATCACTTTTTACCCATGGTATCAGACTCTTAATCTCTCTACCGGCCCACTAGTTTCTAAGGAGCTGTTTTTCAAGCAGAATTAGCTCTAGAAACCTACAGGTTTGTCTGCACTGCTACTTTCCCCCCCTGGAGCTTGCCAGAGACTCCAAATATCTATCATCTACACCTCTAGCACCATCAAATCTGCAGGATTTCATGGCCAAGGGGCAGGGAAGATTGTACCACAGCCTGGATTGGCTGCAGAGTCATCTCCAATCTGAGCCCTAAACAAAACTGTAATGTTCTCCCATAATTGAATGAATGAATTGGGGGCAGTATTCCCAAGTATGGCATAAGCTGACTCAAAAAATCAAATAGGCCCAACCAACCAACCACAATGCTTCTTTCTTAATAGGGTTCCAAGATGCAAAACCGTTATATACCTTAGAGAAGAACTTCCTGGCATGTCCCAAATCACTGATTCACTAAAAAAAAGGTTAATGTTTCAGAAACTCTGGTATATATGTATGTGACTAGAGTATCTAGGATAATTGCTATATCCTGCTCACCAAGTCTAGAAAGCATTATGGTATCAAAATAGTGGACCAATAGGATACTCCAGGAAATGCCAAGACAATAAAGATTCCTCCAGACTGTATTATGACAAAGAGAGTTAGCATTCAGTTTGAGTCAGAACCCTGAAGCAAAATAGTGAATGCATGCCACCCTGCTATATGAAGGGTACTCTCTTATGTGCTTCCCTACTCAAGGGATGGAGAAGAATTCATTGTCCAACAGCAGCCATAGGCTATGATGACTTTCGCTTCAGCAAAGATACCACATCTGGCAGAACAACTGCAATTGGTCCACTATCTGATTGATTAAATTTTGCCATGAGTTTGAGGGTTGATAGCTAAGTATCCACCCCAACTATATATTCTAGAACTGGGGAAATAACCACAGGTTGAGTCCACAGACCCACTGAACCTCCAGGGAAATGGACTTGAGACCACTCTCCATTTGTTACCAGGCATCTATGAGTTTTCATTTCAACCAGTGGACCATGAGGACAGTGTCAGCCCATACCTAACATCCTTGATGATCCCTGTCAATCCCTCTTTCTAGAGGGTGTTATTACCCTGAAAACACCAAGGGAACAGTACAAACCGCTGTGAGCAAGGCAAGTGCACTGTAGCACGTAAGCTGAATCTTTCAATGATTTGTTTCAAAACTCTCTTTATTCTGTGGGTTTATTTATCTTTATAAATACCACAATGTCTTAATTGCTATAGCTTTATAAATATTTTGTTATCTGTTAGAGCAGTTTACTTCTTTGGAAATGTTTCAAACCTTCTTGAACTTTTGCTCCTTCATTGAACTTTCAAAATCAGCTTGTTAATTTCCTTAAAAAATTCTGTGGTGATTTGGAATGAATCTGACTTCAGGAAATCCATCATTTATGTATGGGATAGCAGCTTGATACTATTGGTAGCTACAGAATAGATATTACCATGGGAGCAGGAGTGAATAAAAATCAAAGAGTATCTGAGAATGCTTTTCAGACAACTGGTATTTATTTGTCCCTATTAAACCTTTACTGTTTCATAATGAAATGTAAACTTTTGTAATATATAGATCTTTTGCAAAGCCAGGTGGTAAAGGGAAGGAATTAGAAGGGAATATGCCTTGTAAATAAAACTTGAAGGTTGAAGTAATTTATTTTGGTTTTCTTTGCTATTGAGCTAGCAAAATTTGAAGTACTTAGAGATTAAAAAAAAAAATGGAAGTGTGGAGAGCAAAGACTAAAGGAGAGAGAACATGACTAAGGTAGCATCAGGCCGTGGCTATAGGGTGGAATAAGAATGTAGTTTTCTCTCTTTCTTCCGTGTGTGTGTGTGTGAGAGAGTGTGCACAAATGGTAGCTTACCCTCAGAAAACAGAATTTCAAGAATTCACAATATTAAAGAAGAAAAAATTCCAACAAAAATTATCCCCCAAGAGTCCCTTTATGTGCGATTCCTTTAATAAAAGAGTAAAATCATTAGAGATTGAGGAACTACAGAAACAAAGGATTATTGTAGGCACCATGACCCATCTTAAAGGTTTTTCTTAAAAGAAAAATGAGATATGACTTGAGAATAGATTTGACTCTAGAGAGCATCCCGAGTTAATTTCCCAGTTTTATGACTTCTTGTATAATTCCATAAAAGCTACTAAGATTTCTTTGTATAGCTATAATTTTACCCATCTTATTTAGAAGGAAAATCTCTCCACTCCATAAATCAAGAACATTTTCATAAACTGGACCCTGGTTTTCATTTTAGGAAAAAATATGAGGAACTGAATGAAAAAATACTTTAACATTGAATCACTTTTCCTACAAATGCACACATATTTTTCGGAAATTTTAAAATATAAGAATGAAAGCAAGTTTTACATTCAAGAGATATAACAGAAATTCAACAAGGAAAATACTAAAAATTGAATGGTGCTTTTAGTTTTCTTGACAGAATAATGTTCAAATTTTATTTATTTATTTTAATTTATTTATTTGACAGAGAGAGACAGAGTGAGAGAGAGAACACAAGCAGGGGGAGAGGGAGAAGCAGGCTTCCCGCTGAGCAGGGAGCCCCATGCGGGGCTCGATCCCAGGACCCTGGGATCATGACCTGAGCTGAAGGCAGACCCTTAACTGACTGAGTCATCCAGGTGCCCGAATGTTCAAATTTAAAACATGCATAGTTTTAGGAAGTTTCTGATCTATACCTGGTTGTTTTATAGTTATTGCTTATGCTTTAATCTAATTCTTACTTGCTATACCTGAGAAAGTGTTTGTCTATGACTGCATAGCTTGTAAAATTAATTCAACAATGTAAAATGATTAAAGTTAAAATATGAGAGGATGTGTTTTCTTTTATGTTACTCAAAAAAACTGCCAGCGAAAATGGTCCAAGCATTAATAATTTTATGAGTGCAACACATGAGTGCAGAAATATCAATCCTTCATGCTATCTCTTCAATCACATTTGTTTTTAATGGCTATATATGGTTTTGCTTTTGTTTTACTTTGGGGCTTTGGCAGGGAGGGAAGTGGTTTCACACTCCTATTTTTATACACACACACTCCTTAATGATTCTGTGGTTCTTGGGAAACTTTCAGTGGGTTAGAGTTAGAACCTAGCTAATAGTTTAAAATTAGAGCATAGCTAGTTTGTTCATTGTATGGCAGATGGACGGAATAATTTTCTTTAAGCCATGAGTGCTCTATTTAGAAATTATGGTTCCAATATGAATCATGACCTTGATGACTGGAGGGAGTAACAACTTGTAACACAACAGCATCTTGCTCACTCAACCAGATCTAATTCAGTGGCCTACGAAATTTCACCAGGTGTGAAAAAGGGAAATGGACACTGATTCCTAGATTTTATTGCTTAATGTGTAAACGGGGAGTTTGAAACAGTTATTGCCATAATAAGTCTGATGTCATTCAATAACAAAATTCCAGAGCTGAAGTTAGTGTCAACAGCTCTTAACTCAACCTGTTACACTAATGAACAGATTGTATGTGTCTGGAGTAAAACAGAATCCTAGATACGACTTCCAGAATGGTGGTGTGAGGACCCTCTTCCCAGCAGCACCACCACAAATGATTAAAATTATTTCAAAAGCAATACTTGAAGTCTCTGGAAACTGTTCTAAGGTAATAGAAAAAGGAGTGAAATGTTTATTTAAGAAAATATACTAAATCTTTTCAGGAACATCCAGAGTTGGGAGCAATTGTTGAGCAACAGTCCACTTCCCCTCGCCGCCCCCTCAGTTCAGCCGCATGGAAAGTCTACTTCTGACGGGTGCCATCAAGAACACAGGGCTTCCTCTCAACCTGACCCCTGGTCTGTGGCAATGGTATCTGTCCAGGAGGAGCATGTGCCAGCAATACTCATCCTCCTAGTTCCTAGGTATAGAAACTCTATTCCAGGGAAGGACAGTTGAGGGATGTGGGGCTCCCTGCTTCCACCCAGCTCCCATGTGTAGGGTAGAAACACTACATGTGCCATAGCAGGCCAGGAATACAGTGCCCCAAACACTCTTGGCCCAGCTTGCTCCCAGGGTAGGGGTTTCATGCTGGGACAGTCAAGAAGAGAAGACCAGAGACTACTGACCTCACCCAGCATTTCACTTGTACAGCAGGGTTATCAGAGAGAAGCTGGCCTTTATCCCGACCTCCAATTCCCTAAGAGTAGCACAGAGGTCTTGCAAAGGGTAGTGAGGCAGCTCTTAAGAACAGATAGTTCCACAGCTCTCCCCAAGGCCCCAAGGGAAAGGACTTCATTTGGAACACATCTGGGGAAATTTATGATTATGGGCGCTGTTGAACAATGGAGATGCTGGTGATCAGCAATTTAAAGGAGACTGGTAGCTCCAATAAGCAAAACCATGGAGTAACGAAAGGTTCAACAGATAGAATCAGGAAGAAAAAGCTAAGAAGAGCCGTCCTGGGATCAGAACAAGCCACAGTATAATTGAATCAAATCCAATATCCAAAGGCCTGAATTTAATCGAATTAAACTGCAATTTATGTCCCAGGGTATTGCTGAAAACAATAGAGCAATCAGCTAGCAATTAGTGGAGGTTACAGAGGGGCACATAATGACAGAGGGGGGAAAAAAAAGACGTAGAGAGTTCAGGGAAAGAAAAAGAGGGTCCTGATTTGAAAAAAATTTTTTTTCAAAAAAACTGTTATCCTGAGTGATGGTATGTATACTGAAGATTGAGCCCTGTGAGGAGCCACATTAGACAACACATGCTGTGGGGAAATAGATTTCACTAAAGACAAAAAGAAACAGGAAAGTATGACCTATATACAGAAAAAAAAAAGTGCAGGCATAGAAATTGCCTTCAAGAGGGCTCAATGATCAAACTTTGCAGACAAAGATTTTAAAGCAGCTGTTATAAATATATTCAAAGAACTGAAGGGAACCTTGCATAAGGAGTAAAAACAGGTATCATGACAATGTCTCATCTAATATAGAATGTCAAAAATGAGACGCAAACCATAAAAGAAAACTAAGTAGAAATTCTGGAGTTGAAAGTAATACAACTGACATAAATTTAGTAGAGGGACTCAACAGATTTTAGCTGATGAAAGAGAGAATCAGTAAATATGAAGATGATTGATGTACATTATATGATCTGAATACACAGAAAAAAAAATGAAAAAAAAATGAACAGAGCTTCAGCATACCAAAATGGAATACAGCTACAGAAGTGCTTAAAGAGAAATTCATAGCACAAATACTTTAGATGAAAAAGTATCTTAAATCAATAACCTAACCTTTCATCTTAAAATACTGGAAAAAGGAAAGCACAGTAACCCTAAAGCAAACAGAGGAAAGAGAGTAATAAAAATTAGAATGGAAATTAATAGAAAAACAATAGGGAGAAAAACCAATGAAACAAGATGGTGAAATGATCAACAAAACTGACATCTTTAGCTACTTAAGAATAAGAGAAAGATTTTAAGTAAATAAAGAAGGGGGAACATAGAAATAAAAAGGATTTTAAATAATATAAGCAATTAATATGAACAAATTTAATAATTTAGATGAAATGAAAAAATTCCTAGAAAGAAGTAAACTACCAAAACTGACAAAAGAAGAAATAGATGTGAATAGACCTACAATATTTTTTTCTTTTTTTAAATTGAGTTAATTCAAGACTTCCCACAAAAAAGAGCCCAGGATCAGATGGCTTCACTGGTAAATTCTATAAATGTCTTAAAGAAAAATAAACATCAATTCTTCACAACCTAAAAAAAAATGAAATAATTCTTAACTTATTTTATGAAGCCAGTGTTAGCCATATATGAAAACAAGACAAAGACATTACAAGAAGAGTACAGACGATTTTACCTTATGAATTTAGATGCAAAGGTCTTCAACAAGATATAGCGCATTGAAACCAGCAGTATATAAAAGGGATTATACACTTATGTGACCAAGTGGAATTTATTTCAAGATGGTGAAGTTTAACATACAATAATCATTTAAGGTAATAAACCATATCAATAGACTAATGGATGAAAACTATAGGACCATCTCAGATGCAGAAAAAGCATCTTCATGATAAAATAAAAACAGAAAGAAACTTTGAATAGAAATAGAAAGGGGGGCACCTGGGTGGCTCAGTCGTTGAGTGTCTGCCTTCGGCTCAGGTCATGATCCCAGGGTCCTGGGATCGAGCCCCGCATCGGGCTCCCTGCTCCACCGGAAGCCTGCTTCTCCCCCTCCCACTCTCCCTGCTTATGTTCCCTCTCTGTGTCTCTCTCTGTCAAATAAATAAAATTATTAAAAAAAGGGAAAGAAATAGAAAGGAACTTCATTAACCTGAAAGACAGCTTCTATGAAAAGACCCACAGCTAACATCACACTTAATGGTGAAAATCCAAATGCTTTCCCAAGATGGGAAACGAGACAAGGATATCACCTCTTCTGTACTCAAAACGTTCTTGAAGGAAAGAACAAAGGTGCAGGATTCATACTTCACAGTTTTAAAACTTAGTAATCAAAAGAATGTGGATTGGTATGAGGATAGACATAGAGATCAATGGAATAGAATTGAGAGTCCAAAAATACACCCTAACATTTATGATCAACTGATTTTTGACAAGAGTGCCAAGACAATTCAATGAAGAATAGTCTTCTACATACGGTGGGACACTGGACATCCACACTCAGAGTTAAGCTGTACCCTTTCCTTATACCATACACAAAAATAATTCCTAGAAGATAGATACAAATGTAAGAGCTAATTCCACAAAACTCACAGGAAAAAAAAAACACACACAGAAGTAATTTTCATAACCTTGATAGGCAAAACACTCCTAGATATGCCACCAAAAGCATAAGTGTAAGAAACAAAAGGGAAAAGAAGTTGGAGGTCATCAAAATTAAAAGTATTTGTGTTTCAAATGATAGCATTGGGAGAGTGAAAAGACAATCTACAAAATAGAAGAAAATGCATTATATCTCAATAGAAGTTTTAAAAAGGAAGACTGAAAATAACTTTTAAAAATGGAATGACCTAGGAGCTGTGGTACATTATGTATGTACCAGATCTTTCCTTGGTGTCAGGCCATAGCCTCACCTTCCTCATGGATCCTGCTACTTCACCACCATCTACAGTGAGAGAGCAATGAAGAAAGAGGAAAAATCAAGAATAGTTGCTTTTCTAGTCAACTGTAGTGGGGAATATTTGTCTAGATCTTGAGAAAAATTAGAAGAGTTCTAACTCAGAATGTTACTAGGCCTGGAAGAAAAGCTCATGCATATAGCCCATTTGTTATGCAAATCAAAATGACTTCCTTGGTTACTGTTAATGATTCCATAAGATTTACAGCAAACATATGTGAAAACATACATACTAAAATGTGTCAAATTTTAAAGATCAATACTCCTACTTATGAATTCCTCAAAGAAAATGTTTGCAATTTATTTCTTAGAGCTGCACTAGATGGGTCCTAGGTAAATAAGCTGTACCTTGCAGAACAGCGCCTCCAAATGATAACCAAACTGGTTTTGAAATGAATATATTTTTTATCAAAGTACAGTTAATACACAATGTTACATTAGTTTCAGATATACAGCATAGTGATAGGACAAGTCTGTATGTTATACTATGCTCATCATACAACACTATTACAATATTGTTCATTGACTATAATCCCTATGCTGTTCCTCACTTTAGTGACTTACTCAATTCATAATTGGAAGTTTGTACCTTCTACTTTCCTTCACCCCTTTTTATCCATTCTCCTTCCCCTCTGGCAGCCACCAGTTTATTCTCTGTATTTATGGGTCTATTTATGGTCTGTTTAAAATAAAATTAATATTTTAATAAATTATTCACCTTGGAGTACCTAGCATGTTGGCTTTTAAGTAGATTCCAAACTTAAATTATCCCTTAAATTCTTTTACCAGAATTACTAATATTCCCTAAAGAACTATTCATTTTCTAACTTGTTCATTTTCATTACTTAATATGCTGTTGGGAATACTTTATCTTGGGCCATGTCTAGACATACAGATGGTTTTGATAAATTTGTTTGAAAAAGAGCCTGAGTTCAGGGAAATGGCTAATTATTTTTTTAAACGGAACATATTTTCTTTTAAAGAATTCCACAAAATCATTTTGACTGAATTATTCAGCTTTCAACTGGTTCTTTTGGCAATAGGTAGTTGAGAAGCTTCATGTTCCATGGCAGGAGTTTAATATTTAGCACAGAGATACAGCAGCCACCCCCTTATCCATGGTTTCACTTTCCTCTGTTCCAGTTACGCACGGTCATTGGCAATCTGGAAGCAGATGGTCTGCTTTCTGAAATCTGATCAGAAGGTCGATAGTAGCCTAACACTACGTCACGCTGCCTGTCATTCCCCTCACTTCATCTCATCACGTAGGCATTTTAGCATCTCACATCGTCACAAGAAGAATGAATACAGTACAGTATTTTGAGAGAGGGCCACAGTCACGTAACTTTTATTACGGTATAATGTTATAATCGTTCTGTTTTATTAGTTATTGTCAATCTCCTACTGTGCCTAATTTATAGATTAAACTTTAGGTATGTGTGTGTGTGTATATATATATATATATACACATATATATATATATATATATATATATATATATATATATGAAAAAAACAGTCTTACAGGGTTCAGAACTATCTGTGGTTTCAGGCATCTGCTGGGGGGCTTACAACATATTCCCTTTGGATGAGAGGAGGTTACTGTACTTCACAGAGGTGTGCCTTTTGGAGCAGATGACAGGGAGGGTGGAGACTGGTGGGAAGGAAGCTTGCTTTTAATGACTACCAGCTTAAACATTGCGAAATAATATATATTCAGCATTTTCACAGGTGAAATCATATCCAAACTCTGCGTGACATTTTATTTCTAAGGGAAAAAGGTATTGCTGAGGAGTCCACCTAAGAATTACTTTTTGAGGTATACACTGAAAAAGATCTTTAAATCAGGACAATAATAAAAATGATGACCAAAGGTACAGCTTTTTCATGTAGCAGAAGGTAATGTTTTATTTGCTGCAGCCCCCAAGGGTCAGAACAAGACTCACTGCACACCTCTTGGCAGATACAGAAATGATTATCTCTTGTTGACTCTGTCAGACACATTCCTGGATTCTACATTGAGAAATGGCATGCACTGCTCACTCATTATGATTCTAGGACTCAAGGTCACGATCACTCCTTTATTCATCCATTTATTCAAATGTGGGAATAAACATTTGTTGAGCATCTGCTATATGGTAGTTCTAAATTAGATGAACAATATATATGAGCCTTATAGAATTCTCATAGTAATTCTATGGCTAGGAAACTGGGGCCCAATGAAATTTAGTAATTTATCCAAAGCCCCACACTCTCCCAGATAGAAGAGCCAAGATGGAAACAGTTCCTGCAGACTATAAGGATATGTGTTTTTCTACTTTGCTAATTTATTTTTTAAAAAACATTCTTTTATTTTAATTACAATGTAGTGTACATATTCAAAAAATAAAAACAGCTGGACATGCAACAACCAGATTTAAGAGAAGTTAACACTTCATATGTTTGCTCTAGAACTTTTTTCCTTTTTTTTTTTTTGAACTTAGGTGTTACAGATCCAGCTATAACTTTAATTTGGTTCTGATCCCTTCCTGATTTCCTAGAAGTATCCACTACCCTGAAAATGCTTTATATCTTTCCCATGCATGTTATGGTGCCTATGGATTTATATAATGTTTTTTATATGCTTAAATTTATATAAGTACTATTATTTTATGAATCTGCAAGTTCCTTTTTTGTTTGGTATTATGTCTATCACACTATTATTTTGATACATGAATATTTGATTGTTTATTCCTTAACCAATAAATTATATTAATATGCATTTTTAAATTTCCAAATGCCTATACTCTTGCTATTGATTTCTAATTTTATCATTACTTATGTCTAATTTTGTTGAGAGTTTCTTGGTGGCCCATGTATGTTCATTTTTAAAAAGGATTTCATATGCTTGAAAAGAATGTGTCCTCTAATTTTTTAATGTACATTCCGCGTATGGCTATTATGTTAAGCTTACAAATTGTATTGTTCAAATCCTCTGTATTGGTGCTCAATTTTGTTTGCTTAAGCAACTGATTTTTTAAAAATTATATTAAGTAAAATTATAAATCTTTATAATTGCATATCTATAAATTTCTATTTGTAATTTTTGCTTCATGCATATTAAAGATTTTTTAAGGTCATATATTATCAAAATCATAATAACTTACTTTTATCATGTAATGCCCTTTTTCATAATAATGTATTTAAGATCTATTTTGTTTGATAATCATCTTTTCCAGAACACAGTTATCAGTGTGTCTTAATAAGGTATAGCTAAATTTTGTAGTTTAAACAGACTGAGAATTTCTACCTTTTACCTTGTGATTTCTCTGTTTATTGGGGTTCCTTATGTAAATGCATTACTACCTTATGGCACATGTATTCCTATCATATTACTGTGTGCTGTTAACAATGTTTTTCTTTTCCTAATCATTTTTCCTTTTTCCTTGACTCTATTAATGAGTGTCTTCAATTCTATTTTGTTTTTAAAAATATGCATACTTAAAAATATGCATACTGACAAGCTCTAAATTATAATTCCACACATCTCCTGAATAACAACAAAGACTTCTGATTGCTTTAAATCCCCCTTATACTCTCGGGCGCCTGGATGGCTCAGTCGTTAAGCATCTGCCTTTGCCTCAGGTTATGATCCCAGGGTCCTGGGATTGAGTCCCACATTGGGCTCCCTGCTCAGCGGGAAGCCTACTTCTCCCTCTCCCACTCCCACTCCCCCTGCTTGTATTCCCTCTGTTACTGTCCCTCTCTCTAAGTAAATAAAATCTTAAAAAAAAAAAATTCCACTTATATTCTCTTCCCATTGTTTATATTGACCACTTACCATCATTACTTAGAGTCAATACTCTAAGGGAAAAGAAATGTGAAGTAGTTACACAAATATACAAACTGAGACAAAACCCTGATGGGGTTCTAGTCTACAGTTCTAGTAATTCCTGAGATCCAGTGGAATTTCTTCTTTGGGCCCCTCAAAAAAAAAAAAAAGTATCTTATAATAAATTCTGCTCCTTGGCTGGTTTGAGTGGAATATATGTCATCTGGAACCAAATGAGGTTTCTCTCACTTAAAAACTAAAACAGAGTAATAGGAAAACAAAAGCAAGAAATAAGATGAAGTTAGAGAAGGATGCCTATACAAAATTAATACTTTGATGCCAAGCACAATTCCTGAAGATGTTCCAAAATTTAGCTCCAATATTTCTTGGTGCTGGGGTAGAGGAAAGCAAGATTATTTTAAATGTGTATAAATGTCTGTAACATAAATACATATTAGTTGCTCAAAAAAAAAAATGCAGGTTCTCTACTTACTAATACCTGGAAGAAAATTTTCTGTAGGTCATCAGAAAGCAAGTGCCATGTGATGTGGCAAACTTTATAGTCAACAACCTCTCAACAAATATCTCTGAGTTGTTACTTTATCCTTGCGTGAGGTTAACGTGGTACTTGTGTTAATATGATCTGAGCCAAAATAAAGTTAAGACTTAGAGGAATAGGTCCATTGTTCTCATCATGGAGTCTACGACATTTCAACAGAAGACATTAAAGATTCTAACTGTAAAAACTTTAAAGGCATATTTATGAGGTTGATGAATAAATAGCCTTGGAAAGTTTGAATTCTATCAAAAACAAATATTTAATCAGAACACACTCTTTAATAAAAGACAACTAAGTTTTTTGTTTGTCTGTCTGTTTCAAAAACAATTTTCTATGGGCAAAGGGCGCCTGGGTGGCTCAGTCGTTAAGTTTTTGCCTTCGGCTCAGGTCATGATCCCAGGGTCCTGGAATCAAGCCCTGCATCGGGCTCCCTGCTCAGCAGAAAGCCTGCTTCTCCCTCTCCCACTCCCCCTGCTTGTGATCCCTCTCTTGGTAGGTCTCTCTCTGTCAAATAAATAAATAAAACCTTAAAAAAAAATAAATTTTCTGCTCCTACTAATATGTAGACAAATGAGTGATTAGGATTCCCAGCAAGTTTTCAAAGGATTTCAAAATGTTGGAATCTCTCTTTAACACATCTGTCACCTCTCTATCTACCTATCTATCATAAATCTGCATAGGGCAGAAAACTATGTAGAGAAAAAATAGAGAAATAATTTTAGAGTTTAAACGCAAAAATAGTAATTTAAGATTGTAATAAAATATTAGAATCTGTGAGAGAAAGCTAAAACAATGTTAAGAGGTGAGTCCATAGCTTTAAATGCTATTAATCTATATCAGGAAAGAATAAGATTAATTTAGTTACAACTTCAACATTATTAAAACTGTTTCCAAGCATAGAAAAGGAATGAAAATTTTTAGATTCCTTACTAAAAGCTAGTGGAACATTTATTTCAAATACCAACAAAAATAGTACTAAAAATGGAAAAGTACAGGCCAATCTCAAATACTAAGTCAAAGATAACAAATGATGCATTAATTAAAAATAATACACATTACATAACTTTATTCTATGAGTGCAAAGATGATTTCATTTCTAAGAAATCTATGACTATAACTTATACCAGATAAAATTTAAAATAACAATATCCAAAAATATTGAAAATTGGCAAAATTCAATGTGTTCTGAAGACAGCTGTTAAATATAGGATGTGGGGATATAGGTATCTCCTATGAATATATTCCTAGGAATATACATGTATTTGTATGTAATTGTATATTGAGAGAGAAATGAACATATCCATCCGTTTCTCCAATGTACACATTTGCCAACAGAAAAGTAAGTATCTCTCAATCTGAAGTGGAAATTGTGGCATTCAGGTGCCCAAACATAATAACCGTGGCATACAGAATAAAAATTATCAAAGATTCCGTTAATGTAACTTGATCTAAATAGGTAATACGAGCCTGGTAGAAAGAGCATCAGCGCAGAAACAAATCCAACTTAACCTGTATTATGGACTAAATGTTTGTGTCCCCCACTCCCAAATTCGTATGTTGAAATCCTAATTCCCAATGTTTTGGCATTAGGAGAGGCATCCTTTGAGAGGTCTTTAGATTTAGATGAGGTCAGGACGACAGAACCCCATGACTGGACTAGTGCCCTTGCCAGAAGAGGCCAGAGAACTAGCTCTTTCGCTCCCTGCCCCGCGTGGATACAGTGAAAACAGCAGTTGGGAAACCAGGAAAAGGGTCCTGACCAAGAAGCTAACCTGCCAATATCTTGACCTTGGACTCTCCTGCCTCCGTAACTGTGAGAAATAAATGTTTAAGGCACCAAGTCTATGTTAATTTGCTATAGCAACCTGGGCAGACTAAGACAACTTGACAGAGAACCAAATCAGAAACGAAGGAAAAGATTCTGACCATAGACTCCAGAGAACTCAAAGTTTTTGTCATCAAAAACTTTGTCCCCTTTCCTAAGTAACTCAGACACTTTTTAGCCCAGACCAGTTGGCAGAATTCTGGATGGCCAGTCCACCAGCCCACACTTTAATTGTCAAAATGTTTCCTTTTAGATCCCAGGGAGGAAAAAATTATTAACTTATTAAAAGGTAAGTTTTGAAGACTAGATGTCTTCTTTCAGACATGGAAAGCCCATGACTTGGACCACTGGCATCATTAGATTTTCATTTTCTCTAACGAAGGACAAGATCTCTCCTACCCATTTATTTATTCTAATAAAAGTTTTCTTTCCCATTTTTTAAAAATACATCTTCCATTCGCCAGGGAACACACCAGAAATTGTGAAATATTTGCCAAGTGTTTTGCTCTGACCCTAAAATATTGCACTAGTCAGAGTAATTAACACTAACTACCGAAACAAAAAAAATTCAACATCTCAAGGACTTAAAGATTTATTTCTCTTTTATGTCATAGTCATGGTCCAGTGTGATTCAGGTAGTTTTTCCCCTTACTATGGCTATTATATTATTATATAAATTATCTGTGTTAGATAGCATTATAAATTATATAAAATATATAATTATAAACAACATGAAATATAAGTACATATTATATGCATCACATATATATTATATAAGCCTTATTACACCACTGAAAACACAAAGTTCCTGTGACGGGGAAGAAAAAAATGTTGGAATCAGACTGGCTCTTCATTTCCTTTGTCTGGAAGAACACGTTACTTACAGTCCCTTCACGAAAGAACTAGTCACATGGCCCCACCCCAACTGAAAGAGTGGTGGGAGATGTTGAGGGGATAATGGGTACTTGGTGAACACTAATGCAGTCTCCTACAGTTCTATTGTTGGTTTACTAGAGAAAACTATAACTCTGAATGCCTTTCCAGCTTATTATGTATCAGATAAGTTGTCCTCAGAAGTCAGTGTTGACTTATGTGGGGTAAATGGCAATGTCTTCCTCTTAAGGGCAGTCTTCTCAACATTTAAACATACTCAAACTTCTATCAAGTTTCTACCTTTAAAAAAATTAAAATTTCTCTCCAACCACTTAATTCTCTAGTTATTGTCCCACCCACACAGTGGGATATAATTAGCTAAGGCAGGTCGTCTTCTTATAAACTAACTCATAGCAAGTAAGAGGAAGGATTGTCTATTATGTGAGTTACCAACTGTGCTTGCTTGCCGGCCTGCCTTCCTTCCTTCCAAAGATTTTACTTCTTTATTTTTCAGAGAGAGAGAGAGCACAAGCAGGGGGAGTGGCAGAGGCAGAAGGAGAAACAGCCTCCCCACCAAGCAAGGAGTCTAATGTGGGACTGGATCTCAGGACCTGGGATCATGACCTGAGCCGAAGGCAGACGCTTAACTGACTGAGCCACCCAGGCATCCCCAATTGTGCATTCTTTAAACAAATATTTTTATATCCACTTTATAAATAAATAAAGGCTTATAAGACTAATCAATAACCCAGTTAGGATTATAAAACCAACACGTAGAGGTCTTTTGACTCCAATTCCTAGTCTTCTACCATCAACATAGCATAGTAGGTAAATGATCTCTCTGTGCTCTTAAAGATGCCCTTACATTTTCCCCTTTTATCTGAGTTCCCCTAGGGGTTCAGTACCAGAGACAGAGGTGCCTCATGCTGGGCACTTCGTTTCACAGAGGCCCAACCCTGCAGTGTCCCCCAGTCAGGGATAGCTTTCTTCTCGGCCTACTCATCAAAATTTTCTGTCCCGGTGCATTTGGGTGGCTCAGTTGGTTAAGCTCCTGCCTTCGGCTCAGGTCATGATCTCAGGGTCCTGGGATTGAGTCCCGCATCAGGCTCCTTGCTCAGCAGAGAGTCTGCTTCTCCCTCTCCCTCTGCCCTCCACCCCCTTGTGCGAGTGCGCTCTTGCTCTCTCGCAAATAAATAAAATCTTAAAAAAAAAAAAAGTGGCCAGAACTGGCATTAAGAAAAAAAAACTTCTGTCCCATGTTCCTCTTCCAAAGAGCTCTGATGTCAACAAGACCCAACACATGCAAGCACATGAACAAAAACCTAATACAGTAGTCATCTTAAAGAGTAACTTTCACTTTAGCAAACAATGACTTGACATTCTTACACAGTAGAATTTGGCCTTATGACAGTGCAATAATTTGAGCAACCTACAAATCCCACTAGGTAAGCCACTATCTGTGCTGTCTCTTAAGAGGGTATATCCTCAATATTAATGATTATCACATCTCCATTAAATAATTATACTGATTACCTAACCCTGACATTCTGGTAATTATTCTTAGATTATATAATAAACATTGGTATTAACCAAACATCTCAAATATATTTCCTGAGAGAAAATTAAATTCATGAAACATTCAAACCTACAAAAATTAATTACAAAGCTGCTATCAAATATTTAGATTTTTAATTCAAGGTAAACTAACCTTGTGTATTTAGATTTTTCCACTGTAATTTAAAAACCTAGCTGCAGCCATAAAAAATGATTTTCTCACATTAAATTATACTTTTATTATAACAGAAGTAGCATGATGTAAGTTTATCGGAACTGTTAATGGCAGGTATTAATATGAGGTATAAAATTTTTCCAAGTCCTATAATTATATAATAATGCATTACTGATATTAATAGATGTTTCCATATTTATCACTGCCAAATTTTTAATGTAATTTGCATATTAAACCGATACCATTTTTATATGGTCTGATGTGCTGCCAGAAAGAACCTACTGCAGTTTGCATTGCCACCAGTAGATGGCAATAGTTGTTTCTCCATAATTCACAAAAGCATTTGTTTACTTTTTTTTTTTTAAGATTTTATTTACTTATTTGACAGAGAGACACAGCGAGAGAGTGAGCACAAGCAGGGGCAGTGGGAGAGGGAGAAGCAGGCTTCCCGCGGAGCAGGGAGCCCGATGCGGGGCTCGACCCTGGGATCATGACCTGAGCCCAAGGCTGACCCTTAACGACTGAGCCACCCAGGCGCCCGCATTTGTTTACTTGTAAGACTTTTACTTCTGTAGTGTGGAAAGGGTATGCAGCAATTCACTTCAAAAGTCCTTCCGTTTTAATGGCAGCTTGCAAAAGGAGAAACAAAGGTGTTAAGTAGTTGATTCAAAATAAGATCAAGTGAATTAGGGTTTTTAGAAGCCCCAAATCACTGAAAATATTATGGCACACTTGGTTTTCTCCCCTCACATAACACAACATAAAAACAGGTCAATAAAACTTATAGATACATAGATATTAAAACTTTTTTAGATTTTCTGTTTTCAAAATTCTGGTAAAATCTTTGATGCTAAATCAATCTCAATCTCTCCTATTTATTAATCTATTTATTTGTGTCTTTAGTGACCCCTCTTCATTCATGCCCAGAGTACATACTCCGTCTGACAACTGGGTAACCCTGCTCCAACCTAGACAGATACTAGTTTTTAATTCTTTGATGGTTAATATTACTCTTTTACCAAACACGTTATTTTTTTTTCTCAAACCCAAGCATGTGCATGGATGCACACACAGTTTCTTACTCCTTTTTTAATAGTAACTACAAATAAAAATGTCATAGTATTCTATTATAGTTAGAAAAAAATGTATTTAGTTTCACTATGACTATATCCCGAAACTTTTTTAAGATTTTATTGATTTACTTGAAAGAGAGAGAGCAAGCAGGAGAAGAGGGAGGGGCAGAGGGAGAAGGAGAAGCAGACTCCCCACTGAGCAGGGAGCCCAACGTGGGACTCCATCCCAGGACCCTGAAATCATGACCTGAGCAGAAATCAAGAGTCATTTAACTGACTGAGCCCCCCAGGGGCCCCTATACCACATTATACTCAATATAGAACAGTGTTACTAATGTTACTAATTAGTATTAACAATACTAATAACATAGATAAGATCTTTATTTGATATAAGAAAAATTTATGATCTCGGACTCCAGCAGGAACTTGAGCTCTTATCCTGGAGGGCAGAGACCGTGTCTGCCTTGTCTACCATTATATCCCCCGTGGTTAGCGCAGTGCCTGGCACATAGTAGGCCCCAATAAATATTTGTGGACAAGCTAACTAGGAATTTATCAGGCTCCTAGTTTCTATAACAGCGTAGAATTTAGTGAATATAGTCTTCAAACTCAAATGGAACTAGATTTGAAACCCTAGCTTGAAACTAGCTGTATTAAACAATACATTGACATTAATTTTTACCATCTTAACATTTATTCATATTAGCATTAACTGAACTTCAATTTCCTCATAGGAAAGATTGGAAGAAATAATGTGTGTAGAGCCCCTGATATAATAGGCATTCAGCTGGTGACTCTTATTATTACTTACACACAATTACCATAATTTGTTATTCTGAATCCTGATAAAAAACTATTTTTTTCTTTAAAAAGACAGCATACTAGGACCTTTCAGCATTATTTTATCCCCAATATAAATTCATTGCATCCCTTAATTCTGATTCTACACGTCCAAGTATAAAGTCCAGTTGCACCACCACGGAAAAAGCAAATTACAGTAGGAAAACCTTGGGTGACAATGGCTGGACACGTGAGCATTTAGATATTATGCTTCAGTGCCTTCAGGGCTCAAGTCAAATGCACCCTCTGCCCTTCTTAGTCTCCTAATAGCCAATAAATAGAAAGCATAGCAGGTAGAATTCTAAAATGGCACCAAGACTCCCACTTCGTGATGTACAGCTCTGTATAATCCTTACCCTTTAGAGTGTGGGCAGGACCTATGAAAATGAAGGGTAGCCAGTCCTTTGTTTAGATTAAGTTATACAAGACTCTCTTGTGACAGACGGGAGAGAGCTATTCCAAGCTGTGGCAGATGCTCTCCTGCTGGCCTTGAAGAAACAAACTGCCATCTTACGAAAAGAACCACATGGCAGGGAATGGTCGGCAGCCTTTAGGAGCTGAGGGCCTTGGTCCTACAATCCCAAGGAGCTGGGTTCTGCCACAACCAGTGAGCTTGGGAGAGAATCCCCTGAGCCTCCCAGGAGACTGCAGCTCCAGCAGACACCTTGCCACATAGTGATAATCTGAGCAGAAGTCCTTACTAAACCACACCTTGCCTCCTGCTTAACAGAAACTGCAAAATAATAAATTTGTGTTGTTTCCAACACTTACATGGGACTTGTTAGGCAGTAATTGTAAACCAGCCCAGATAGCTAAAGAAATGCCTAGGTTACCGAAACATCTATCTAGAAATTCAGTAATGGTAGGAAATATATGAGGATACTAGCAAGTCTAACCTGGGAAAAAGTATCATTAACATGCATAAAAGAAACAATGTTCAGCTAAAGTCAAAAAGTAAAACAACAAAAACCCTGCAATTAAACTTGATCCCTTGGCCTCCAGTGCTGATGAATCGTTCAATCATAGTACATTCCCTATGTGGAGAACAGAGAGTGGAGAGTACAGCAGTGTGGCTCCAGATCACCCAACTCACCGGGTTCAGAAGACGTACTTTGCAAACTGAACATTCTGTTAGAATTTGGCTTCATTATAAATCAGTGCTCTGGGAAGAAATTATCATCAGTGAAGTCTGGTATTTTGGTCTATTTGATAGTCATTTCTCATTGTAAAAGAATAAATTTGAATTCTCTGGAAGCCAAGTCCCTTGGCTGGTATTACCAGAGGATTTTATTCGCTTGTAATTTTAAATGGAAGTAACACTATGATTTCATAAACAAAGTGCATATTTTATTTTCTTGTCCAGAGGATGTACTTCCCAATACTCATATACGGTATCTGGCAAACTGTGAAATGTAATTTTTCTATACAGCTTTTTATCAGATCATATGTAGCCTGAGGGCCAAACATCTCCAAAAGGCAACAATATTGATCTTTTTGTCTGTTTTTTTTTTAAGATTTATTTAGAGAAGAGAGATAGAGAGCAGGAGAGGGGCAGAGGGAGGGGGAAAGAGAATCTCAAGCAGACTCCATGCTGAGCCTGGACCAGCCTGATGTAGGGCTTGACCTCACAACCCTGAGATCATGACCTGAGCTGAAATCAAATCAAGAGTTGAATGCTCAACCGACTGAGCCACCCAGGCACTCCTGATCTTCTTGTTCTGATTATTTCAGGATGGCTTTGGCATCACCTTCCAAATATGCCTGACAAGCCAATGTTTTAAAAGTAAATTGTATCATAATTGTCAAACGGTAGTGTCTTCTGATAATATATTAAAATTTTCTGTCCTCTTGGTGATTAGTTTTAGAGCTTCAAGTACATAAATGTGTTTGAAATACACAAACTGTAAAATCATCAGCAAGGTTGGAAATCTCAACCTAAGCTAACATTTACTCAATCTTTTCCATGTGTCAGGTACTTTGCATTTTATATGAATTATTTTGTTTAATCCTCAAAACAACTTTATGATTTTAGCCATTAAATAGAAGAAGAAACCAAGATGTAGAGAGATTAAATAACTTGCCCAAATTTGTCAAGTTAGAAAACCATGGAGCCAGGAGTCAAAACTAAGCCAACATACTCTAGCTACATAACACACCATATTTGCTACATATTGTATCTCCTGAATATATGCTACTAATGTATCATTAATCACTAAGGGTAGTATCTATTGCCTAATGAAGGAATTTGTCTAATTTTTAATTAACCAGATTTATAAAATTGAAATAACACTCATGTAACTGAAACTAGGTTGTACTCCAGCTCCAGCTCCCCCAAATTCACTTGCGTCCTCCCTCAGTTATCACGCATATTCCTACATGAATATTCTGTGCATATATAAACAAATGTGTGTTATATATATTCTTTTACACAAATGGGAGCATTTACACAGTTCTGCATCCTGAGTTTTTTCACTTACCAATGTACCTTAAAAATTGCTCCATTAGCACAACAGATCACAGTTTATCTGTCTTTACTTAGAAACTTATTAACTTATCACCATGAGACCCAGCAGAATTCTTAGAAGTAGCAGTCCCTTCTTTTTCAAGACTGCCAAAGGAAATGAAAGAAAAATAAAAACTTCTTCTCCCTTTCCCACAGTATGGTTTTATAAGTTTCATTTTACAGACAGAAAAAATGAGGCCAGGCAAGTCACAGACTAGGTAGGAGTCTGCTATTTCTTACATTAAAATTATTTCTGAGGGATAGTATGACAACTTTTAGTTTCAAAGAAGACTTCCTTTTATGAACATTTTCCATTTTTATACTTCACTTATGACATTAAAATGGCACATTCCAATTAATCACCAGAGGAGTAAATAACAAAATACTCTTTATCCCCTCTGCAACAAATCAAAAATTGGAATATCATGCTCAGCACAAATCTTCTGGAAATCTTAAACACACTGTATTACTTTCTATCCAATAACTGTGTGTATGTGTGTAATTCTATATCCAATAATTTCAATAAGGCTGTGGGGGAACAAATTTGACTTTGTTTCACTGGCTCTTGCTCACTGAGACCTTATTCCTCATGCGTTTTGTAAGTTCGGATTATGAACTCATGTTGAATGACTAGGCTATATAAGTGGAATTCGATGAGATCATGGATAACTGGGCATCTCTCCAGGGAATATTTGCTTTTCCTACCAATCTGGAACCACATTAACAGTTACTTGTCTACTTTGGAGCTCCCTGGACCATGGAGACAAGTGAAAAATGAACCCAATCCCCCAATTACTTCTACCTAGAGCCTGCAATAAGGTTGATTACTTCCTTATTGTTTCTCTTTGCTGGTAAGCAAATTTTACAAATCTAGCATTCTCTGGGAATGTAGCCTTTCTTCATTCTCAGGTTTATATGGAGTCTCAACTCAAAATCTCTCTTTTGAGTGCCCTAAGAGCTGATTTCCTGTCCAATGTGTAGCTGCAAAAAGCCAAGGCTTTGGGACATAGAGATCAGAATAATTTAACAGGGATGATTTCAGGTGTTAGGATCCTTCGCTTTGTTTCTCATTCCCTAGACTTGTTCTTCTCCATCTTATAAGCCAAGCTTTGCATTTAAAAAGAAAGGTATGAGGGCGCCTGGGTGGCTCAGTCATTGAGTGTCTGCCTTCGGGGCAGGTCATGATCCCAGGGTCCTGGGATCCAGCCCCGCATATCGGGCTCCCTGCTCTGCGGGAAGCCTGCTTCTCCCTCTCCCACCACCCCCCCCCGCTTGTGTTCCTGCTCTCGCTGTCTCTGTCAAATAAATAAATAAAATCTTTAAAAAAAAGAAAAAAAAGAAAGGTATGATATTTTACACAACACACGTAAGGGATTTTAGGCTGGGAAAAGTTTTTAAGTAATACAGTTATATAACATGCCTAGAAACAGAAGATTCAGAATCTTCAGTTTGCTTTTTGCATGAATGTGTTGAATTTTGGGTATCGGATGAACCTCTGAGCAATCATCTTACTGTGCCCCTTGAAAGAAACAGTGATAACAAACATTGTGCATTAGACAACAAGGGAGAGATAGGGAACATGAGGGAGTTCAAGAATTGAAGACGAGTTTTCTGTATGGGGTTGCGGAAGGATTAGGATTTGAAGTCAGAAGGCTGCCCAAGTTTGCGTTATGGCTTCACCATGGCCTTCCGACGCTGAACAAGCCATTTAACCCTTGAGTGGGGAATAACAGATCTTAACCCACAAAGTTATTTTTAGAACTCAATAGAGGGGCGCCTGGTTGGCTCAGTTGGTTAAGCGACTGCCTTCGGCTCAGGTCATGATCCCGGAGTCCCGGGATCTAGTCCCGCATCGGGATCCCTGCTCAGCAGGGAATCTGCTTCTCCCTCTGACCCTCCCCCCTCTCATGTGCTCTCTTTCTCATTCTCGCTCTCTCAAATGAATAAATAAATAAAATCTTTTTTAAAAAAAAGAACTCAATAAAATTTATAAAAAATTATCTGAATATGAGCTACTCACTTATATTAACTGAATTAAATAGTTATCCATGTGTAAGCACACTGTGAGGACAGAGGATTTCAGAGCTACTCAAGGGAAAAAAACATGACCACAAGATGGCAGGGATATATAATGAGCCTTACTGGGTGGTGGGGGACAGGTTACAGGAGAGGGAAGGGGCTTCAGGGAAGAGGACTGTCCAGAGACAACGGGAGGGGTCATCACCCAGAGGGAAGAAGGCAAAGAAATCCCCGGGGAGAGAGGAATCGCAGAGGGCCCACATGTCTAGGGGATGCCGCTCAGCCTCAAAGTAGGGAACCTCTTGGTAAGAAAGTTGCAAGGGGCAGCAGGGGCTTGGGTCTTCTCCAGCCCCCGTTTGTTTATCTATGGCTAGCAGATGATGGCGGCAGTTTCACAGGGTATACAAAACAGGAAGTCGATAAATAGCTAAAAATAGGCTCACTTGGGTCTATGTTGAAAACAACTGGATGTGTAAACATTTGAGTTTGGTGCTGGCAGGATTTGCACTAATGATCCTAGCTTGTCATGAGTAAGTATACAACGTCGGGGCCAATATATAGGGGCCATCTTTAACTCATTTCTAGAACACACGTGGGCGAATCTGCACGCGCGCACACACAGCCAAGACGCAAATTGTCATCCTAGTAGCCCATACTGGTTATTTTTCATTTGTTACCTGGATTCATTCTCCTCTCTTCTGATCTCTTTTGTCCCCCAGGAAGATGACCACACAGTCCCCCAGGCTTCCTAGTTCTCGAGCTTCTGTTTGGCACTATCAGGAGATTATGGTGGAAAAACAGGAAGGTTGGGCTATTGATTCTTTTCTTTCTTTCTTTCTGTTTCTCAGTGCCCGGTTGTTTTTGGCAGTAGCTGCTTTGTACTGTCAGAGCTCTTGTCCCTGCAATGCCTTCATGACGGCTCCACCCCCTACCCTTCTCTTGTGAAATAGCAGTGGTTCTGGCATCCCGGCTTTGCCAATCCCCGAGGACCTCACTCTCCTACAGGGATTCTCTAAAATCAGCACATCTCTGCCCACGGTCCCTCACTGAACTCTCCTCTGTTAAACCTTTGAGGGAGCCATCTCGAACCTAGAACTCCTTCTCAAATCAGGTTAATAATGTCTCTGCTGATGAAGGGCAAGCTTCTTACTCTTTAAGCATTATAACTATGTATACAGTTTAAGATTTTTTAAATTTTTAATTAGATAGTATGTTCACATGGCGCAAAAAATGAATAACTATAAAAGTTAAAAAGTAAAAATAAAAAAAGTTCCTTTCCTTCCAACGTGGTCCCTCATCTAGCCAGAGCCTCCCTTCCTTCCACATATATGTGTCTATTCTTAGATTCTCTGGATCTTTCCAGAGTTATGCATATTCAAGAAGATATAAATTTAGCTTATTTTTGCTTATTTTACACAAAAGGTATATTAAATATACTGTTAAGACACGTTTTTCCAACTATATGGTTCCCACAAATTTTTATTAACAGATACATAGCACTCCACTATAAAAATTAGTCATAATTTATTTAGCCACTCCTTATTGGACTTTGAGTGGATTCTAACCATTTGCTATTATGTAAAAATGTTACATAGGGAATAAATTTGAGCCTATAGCATTTAGCTTATGGTATAAGTGTATCTGTAGAATATAAAGTATAGAAAGCACTGTTTTGAAGTTTTATAATTTCTTATACAGATTTAACTGAGGTATCTGTTCCATTTTTCCAGTTTCAAAAACTTCTAAAAATTATATTATTAAATTAGACATAATATTCTGACATGGAGTCCCTGGAAATGCAAACACAAGAAACTTACATTCCTAGTTCTAGTTCCTTCCAATGAGTCTATGACAGCACCTCAAAATATAACAACTCATTGAAATTGGCTCCTGGGAGGAACATTTGATAATCAGTTAGAAGAATGAAGCCTTTGGCACGCTTGTCAATCATATCTATTGTTGCATCCTGTGAAGGAGGGTAATCAATTCTGAATGGTATCTCTTAAGGAGAAAACCTCCTTTTATTATAATAAGGCTTTTCCTTAACTATAACTTGTGGAAAAACATCTTTTCTTTTCTGAAATACTAAGAGGGCTCTTTTTGTGTTGTTCAAGCTATAGTCCATCTTTTATTTTTTAATTCTAAAATTAAAGTTGAAGGGTTTTTGTTTTTGCTTGGTTTGGTTTTTCAAGTCCTCAGGATGGGGCGGGGTCGCTGATCGTTATCGGTGCCTAACAACCTTCACCAAATTATTCTTGACATCTTCACCTTCACCTAGCACCATCTCTCTATCTTATAGTAGTGATGAAAGTATCCTGAACAGAGTCAGAATTTCTGCAAAAGATGTAGCGACATGTTCCAAGACTTACACTCCTTTTTTTTGGAGGGTGGGGAGAGGGACTACCATGACATATTTTTTGAAGATAATCTTTCCTAAATTACCTCCGTTTATTCCTCAGTGTATTATAATTAAAGGGGAAAAAAATCTGGGAGTTAATTGCACATTTTCTCCTTTGTATTTTTCCCCCTCACTGAATTGTAAGAATTCTCAGGAAATAAGTAAACACCCATGTACACACAAGAGGATTTAGGTAATTGGTTTTGTTGATGATAAAAATTTGCAAATTCTAGGTATGTATAAGTTAACTACTTTTTTAAATGAACTGGTATATACAGACAATGGAATATTCTTCAGCCATAGAAAAGAATGAAATCTTGCCATTTGCAATCACATGGGTGGAGCTAGAGAGTATAATGCTAAGCAAAATGAGTCAGAGAAAGACAAATACATATAGTTTCACTCCTATGTGGAATTTAAGAAACAAAACAAATGAACAAAGAAAAAAAAGAGAAACCACAAAAACAGATTCTAAACTATAGAGAACTGATGACTACCAGAGGGGAGGTGGGTGGGGGATGGGTGAAACAGGCGATGCGGATTGAGAGCATACTTAGGATGAGCACTGAGAAATGTACAGAATTACTGAATCGCATTGCACACCTGAAGCTAATATAAACACTACTAACTATACCGAGCTTAAAAGAAAATAAAAATAAATAATAAGGTGCACTGTTACATTTCTGGTGCCCATTGGCAAGCAGAAAGTGTGGAGGGTGGGAGAGAGCCCATGGGGTCCAAGGCTGTGCCTTTCCTACTTGCCCTGTGTCTTTACAAAATGCCTTATCCCAAGTCTGAACGAAAAAAAATCACTGACGGATGTGTGTTGAGTCCTTACTCCGGGCACCGTACTGAGCAGTTGATTTCACTCCGACTTCACAATAAACCTAAGAGGTGGTCACTGTTATTATCCTTATTACACAGATAAGGAAACAAACACTCCGTCCCAGCTCCCGAAGGGCAAAGCCTAACCTCGATCAGCTTTGTCTGCCTCCAAATCTTTGAACTTGAACCTCGGTGCCACAACGTGAACATGAGCAGATATTCGATGAGTGCATGAGGATCTCATCATGGAGCTATCAGCCTGCAGTACACACATCCTTCTCAAAGTACTCTGGCTCAAAAATATTTCCCCCGCTTGGTCCATCGATTATACCTGACCTTAGCTTATCAGACCTCACACAGCCCTGGGGGAGACCTTTACCATTAGAGTGAATTACTTTAATCTGACGGCTTCCTACCTGCAAGAGAGAAGCTCTTTGAGGCACTAGCTCTTTTGATCTTAGGGAAAGGAAGAAAGCGAGTGAAGAATGGAACAATTTAGAGTGTAGGCCTGTGTGGAACCTTGAGATAGCCCAGAGGCAAAGAGGGATACAGCAGAGAAAGTGAGAAGGCCTCCAATGGGTATTCATCTTACTTTGTAAACGTGCCTGGGGTCCTTGGAGCTGAAACAGATCCACGTGCCACTGCTGGTCACAGCTGGCTCTCCAGCAATAGACTGCTAATATTTGTTCTGGGCCTTGAGGCAAAGTTTTCAGATAATTAAAATGTAATAATAACACCATAGATACTAAACGAAAAACAATGCTGAAGATCATCCTTTGACGTGGATTCAAGAAACCCTTTCAGATCTTGCTTGTAAACTGGAGTTGCCATTCCGAAAATCCATAAAATTATTCTCATTACATAGACTTTTCAGTGTTTGGAGATCTTCAGAACTGCACAACACAAGGACAGTAAAGAGCCTCTGAGGCCGGTGCACACCAGCAGCCTTGCTCACTGGCTCCCTTGGGCAGGAGCAAAGCCCAGTGCCGGGGCACACGGGTGGTTTCCCAGATGCTGCACAACTTTCCTATTGCCCCCATAACTCATTACCACAAACGTGGTGGCTTAAAAATGACACAAATTTATCATCAGTTCTCTAAGTCAGAAGTCTGACACAGACTACTCAGGTCTCACTGAGCTAAAATCAAGATACTGACAGGTCTGCTTTCTTTCATGGAAGCTCTAGACGGAAATCCATCTGCTTACCTTTTCCAGCTTCTAGAGGTGCCCACGTTCTGTGGCTCATGACCCCCCTTCCACTATCTTCAAAGACCATAACACTGCATCTCTCAAACCTTTCTTCCGTCCTCACATCTTTGACTATGGTTGAGAAATGTTCTCAGCTCTTAACGTCACGTGATTAAATGGGGCCCACCTGGATAATCTCCTCACATTAAGGCAGTTAACATCACACCTGCAAAGGTCTCTTTTTACCATGTAAGGGGACATATTCATAGGCTCCACAGATTAGGATACTGGCATCTCTGGGGGCCGAACTGCAACTATTCTGACTAGCCCTGCAGTGGTCACTCCCCATGGGGCAAGCAGGAAGGTCACTGCAGAGAGAGCCTGGCAGGGCCTCATCTCAGGAAGACTCTCAAAGATTAATCCTCTCAGAGCAACCTCAGTGATAGCAGGTTCAAAAACAATGAACACTGGCCAATAGACTCTAGCTGTGAGCAAATTTTACAGCACTGAGAGGAAGAAAAATGGACAAACTGGATTTGCTGCTTCAACATGAAATTTTCCAATAGACATTGGAAACAGTCCTGATTTGAGGGGAAGGGTATATTCGCACAAGCCAACAAGTCCATTCCAAATCCATTCCAGAATTAGAATGAGACATCACCTTTACTGTCCAAAGCTATAGTCCCATCTACAAAGTTTCTGGCCAATGAATGATATCCAAGCATAGCCGGGGATGGTAACTCACTGCTCATTTGGATTTTGCACAGTTGTAACTGTCTGAAGGTTCTTCCCACCACTATGCTGAAATAAGCCCATCTGTCGTGTTCACATATGGCTCTCAGTTCTTCTTTTTGGAACCACACAAGCAAAAATTTAATTCAGCTCCTACTTGCTAGCTGATTTTTGAGGGGGCATATAGAGCCATTCTAGACCACCACACAGATTAAAGAAACCAATAAAGTCTTCCTATTTTCAATTAGAGTTAAGAAAACAAAAAACAATAATAATTTAGCTTATGGAAAAGGAATCACTTGTAAGAACAATTAAGAGGGATATGACATAATAGATGCATTAAATTGTTTTTAATCTGTTATAATCTCCTTATTCAGATTTGTTACAAGGGAAAACAATTCCACAATACGCTTTCAGCCAGATTAAACTTGAAATTTCCAAAATATTAAAAATCACCTCAATCTTTCATTTTCTTTATGAAATATACATAATTTAAAATTACACTACTTTGCTTTATTTTTTTAACTCACCTTAAAATCATCTAAATAACACTATCTATGTTTTCTCTTAAGATATAATTTTACTGGGGTGCCTCGGTGGCTCAGTCGGTCAAGCATCCAACTCTTTTGATTTCAGCTCAGGTCATGATCTCAGGATTGTGAGATCGAGCTCCATATCAGTCTCCGTGCTGGGTGTGGAGCCTGCTTAAGATTCTCTCTCTCCCTCTCCCTCTGTCCCCTTTCTAAAAAAAAAAAAAAAAGACATAATTTTACTCTATCAACAAGAGAAAGAACTTTAAGATTGAAATTCTAAAGTAAGAGAAGAGGTAAAAGTCAGCAATTTCAAGGCAGGTATTCAACAGATGTTTCTGATTCAGACATACTATTCTTGAAAAGCAATTAAGCAGAGTTTTCTAGTGTAGCTGTCATTTTTTGGTCATGCTTTTCTTCCTATATTTCAAAAAACTTTAATCAGTATTAGCAAATATATATTAAAGCTAAAAAATTTACTCAGCTGGCTTTTCTGCTTTAAAATTTAAAAAGAAACATTCTTTCTGATTCTTAAAGTTTACTGGTTTATAAGCCATCAAGGAAACAAACTGAATCAATCAAAAGACCATTTATTAGTGTTTAAAAAATAATACTGAAAAACAGGAAGTTAGGGGGAAGAGATTTTTAAATGAGGGGATGATCTTAATCACAGAAATGTCAACTTTTTGAAATGATGAAAAGCAACATGTTCAGAAAGGGAGCATTTGAATGACAGATGAGAATCTGAACAGAAGCTTTGAGAGTTTGATCCTGGTCTTTTGTGAAGTTTTTGAATTATAAAAATAATGAATAATACCATGTTGTTCTGAGGCATTTCTGCAGCTGAAGTGTTATTTGGTTCAATTTTGTTTTCTGTTTTTGTTAAATATAATTGCTGTTAAAATGTACTATAAATGTGATGGTCTATGGTTTAATCTAAAATTTAACTTTAAAGTGGAATAAAAGGCAAATGAAATCCATATTTGCCATTAGACTCTGATTCTACTTAGATGAATCTACAGCTGAAAAAATTCTAAATACAATATAGTTTAACTGAACGCTCTTTAACTAGTATTGTTGGATAGTTAGTATAACTATTATAATAACTATACTTATTTATTATAACTATTATTGTAACTATTCAACAATAATTAAAGAGCATTCAGTTAAAGTATATTGTATTTAGAATTATTATAATGTAAATAATACCAAAATTACTTGTATCATAGTGGGTCTATTACTTTTTAAAAAAAAATTAAAACCCTTTATTTATGAATATGTACTTTTGTGAGACATTTGTGGCTTAAGTTGAGCTTCCTGAAAAATGGATTCTGAGATGGATATTTGGTGTCAAGTTTATTACGGAATGAATGCTCTCAGGAATACTTCTAAGGATTAAGGGCAGAGAATGGAGCCGAAGAACAAGTTGAACTGTGATGCATTTGTGTAAGTTTTCTCAAATTGAGGCAAAGGATCCAGGTCTTATTACCCTTCCTGCATTGACCAGCCTGCTAGATGTGAGCTGCAGATAGGGGAAGGGATGTGCAAGGCAGCTTCCTTCAAAGGAAGAGCAATTCCCCAGATATGATGCAACTGGGAGCTCTAATCACCCAATGCTCCCAGCAGTTGAGAAATGAGTACCTCCGTCTTGAGGGTGGTGGATACGCTGTAGTAGGTCAACAATTTTCAAACTAAAAAAAAAAAAAAAAAAAAAAAAAAAAGTCTTCCAGTATACCACTGGCATTTATGACTATGATATCACTAATACTGAAATTGAAACCTGAAAATAACATATGTCATCATCAAGCCCAATGGTCTCAAAGCACTAAAGAGGGAACAGTACAGAGGTACTCTACAAACCAAACAACTTTAAAAGACATTGGACTGAGGCTGTTCAGCTAAATTTCAACTCATATATGCACAGTCTACATATTCCTACTCAATATCCTCATTTGGATGCCTAAATGGCATACTAAAATAAAAATCCACATTTGACTTTCCCCTGCATAAGTGTGCTCCCCTCTCAAGATACCCTTTACTCCAGCAAGTGGTACCATCATTCTTCCAGGCACTCAAATTAAAATCATCGGATTCACTATACTTCACTCCCTGTTGTGCATCCAGTCCATTAGTACATCATGTAGGCTCTTCCTACAAAGCACAAGTAGAGTCAGACCACTAACACAGTTACTCCCTTGGCATAAACCAGTACCTCCACTTGACTACTGCAGCAGCCTCTGAAGAGGTCTCTCCACCTCCTCCTTGCCTTGTGATCTATTTTCCACACATAAGACAGAGTGATTCTTTTACAACGAAGAGAGATCATGTCACTCCTTTGCTCAAAAATAGTCCAAAGACTTCATATCTCCCTCACAGTGCCACTTACTATTTATCTTAACCACCTACCAATTTCCCCTCTTTCCCTCTGCTCTGGCTACACCAGTCTTGCTATTCCCTGAACACACCCACCAAACTCACGTCCTACCCTAGGGGCCTTTTCACTTTGTTTGCTCTGCCTTGAACTCTGGGCAGAGTGTTAGATATCTGCATGGATGGTTTCCTCACTTATGTGGTTCACTGGTGATTTTTTCACCGCTTTTGGGATCCTGAAATTAAACTTTGTTCTAATATGGCTGTTAATATTGACGGCAGCTCACTTTGTCTAAAGTAAATACTTAGCACATAAGCATCTAGCATGGCAGGGAGAGAGAAAAGTTAAAGATGATGATGGAGAAAGTAAATTTTGCAACTTTGCTCAATAAAATAATACATTATATGTTAAAAAAAAAGAAGATAGTAGGAAGGGAAAAATGAAGGGGGGAATCGGAGGGGGAGACGAACCATGAGAGACTATGGACTCTGAGAAACAAACTGAGGATTCTAGAGGGGAGGGGGGTGGGGGGATGTGTTAGCCTGGTGATGGGTATTACAGAGGGCATGTACTGAACTGAGCACTGGGTGTTATATGCAAACAATGAATCATGGAACACTACATCAAAAACTAATGATGTAATGTACAGTGATAACATAATATAATAATAATAATAAAAAAAGAATGTTCTAGCAATTACTACCATCTGGAGGGGACTGACACAAAGGTGGTGTTCCACCATCCGGAGGGCATCCACAAATTGCCAGAGAATCACCTGCTGGTGATTATATTCATGGACTTGGATTACGGGTTGGCCAAATGAATCTCAAGATGTCAAGTTCATATGATTTTATTAGGATTTTAAAGACCTTATTGTTTTACTATTTTATGAATCCCTGAAATATTTAAAGTCATGTTCAGATTTCACTAGACATGGTTTGCCATTAAGATGACTCTTCTTGTAAACAAGGCAAAAAGCAGATTTCTCTTGAAGCATTCATTATGCATATGAGCACTTGATTAGAAATATGGCAACGGGAAATAAATAATCTCTTGAAAGTTCATTACTGAATGATGCTATCATGTTCTAAATAAGCACAGTGTGAATTTCAGACTGGCTCATTAATCATTAGAAGACAACTCTAATCAGTGGAATGTGACTCTAACTTTACTTTAGGGCAATTGTACTTGATTGAAAATAGCAGCCAATTAAGAAAAAAAAGTACAAATGATTGGCAAGAAGGAAAAAGAGAACTTTAAGATCTTAGACATAATGACTCCATTGATTGCTAAACATTGAGTTGTTTAAAACTTTCAGTTTGTTAGAGCTGCCCTGAATTAATCCTGCACTATGCAGATTAGGGAAGAAATTTCTAAATATAGTACACAGTATTCATTCTCTCTTTCCTTAGTTTAGAACCTCAATTATAGGTGGACTACAGAGCACTCATGGAATGGACTACATTTCCAGCCAGCCACCTTTATGGTTAGATGACAAAATTCTGGATAAGAATTTAAAGTTCTCTTTTTCCTTTCCTTGTAAGGATGTGAGATGATAAAGTGCCTGGTGATAAGATCAAGTGAGGCAAATGACAAACGCATTGTGACATAGTAGCATTAGGCTACTATTGATGGTCTGATAATGCCTCTGAAGGAGGATCATCTGCTTGGGGACCACCAAGGACACAGGTAACTGAAACTGCAGTTGAGGGGGGAGTATTATACATCTTGGCTTTCCTTAGGGGAAGGGGATATATTTTCTTTTGTTTTTGCTTAAGTAAACAAAAATAAGTTTTATATTCCAAGTTGTACTTAACACATGACCAAAGTCAGCCCAACCGTGGTCAGGCAAACCCAGCATAGTTGGTATTAACTAAACCCAAAGCTCATGTCCATTGAAGTTAGCATATGGATTCTGACATTAGCTTACTCCTTGGACTTCTGAAATTCCAGCATTGGTTCCAGGTCCACATGGGCTCTTAGGTCACTACAACTCAGTGCAATTATTTACAGTAGAGTTTCAATGAGATCAGTGTAACAAGGCCAGATACCTTCTCTCTAGTTTATGACTCTGGAATGTACCCTTAGTCACAGCTAGCCATATCACAGATAATGCCACTGAGCACCAGCAATACTTGGAGTGCATAAATTCATCTGCGCTCCTAGAATAGCAAATCAAGGATTATATAACATTTATGCTAACTTAGTAGACTTTGAACACATTTACTACAACCCCAATTTAGCGCCATCGAGCATGATCGACCTGTACCAGATCTTACTGTAGCAGAGACTGGTCTAGAATATTAAGCAGCCTGACTCTAGTTTCCTATGCTCTTTCCCCACACATAAATGTGAGGTACAACCTTTAGCTCTGGAACTGGATTAGAGTCTACATTTTCTAATTTGCTTAGCATAATTTATACAACCTCTCTATGATGCAGTTTTCTCACTTCTCATCTATAGAATGAAAATGATTGAATTAATGTATACATTGAATTTAGAATAGTACCTTACACATGGAACTGATATAATGCTATAAATGTTGAATACAATCATTAAGAGTAGCAATAATTTTTAATAATATGAAAATATTGTGTTACCCATTTTATTTTCCATAGATCAATGCATGATTTCGGATCAAAATTTGTAAAGGAAAATAAATACAAAAACCAAATATAGTAGGAACGTTTTGATTTAACTCTTTTAGCTATGAAATATCAAGTGGATAAAAAATAATTGAATCTTTTTTTTCATCTCTTAAGTTCTTGGAATATCAAACTTTTAATCAAACCTTTAGCTCACAAAATGTCATTTATTACTATGGTACACTGTCTAAAGCTGCACTCAGAGGAAATTTCATAACTTTAAATACATACATAAACCAAGCAGAAAGAATAAAAATAAACTTGTAGAAATTCAAGAAACTGGAAAAATGCCAAATTCAATATAAGGAAAAATAGGAGAATAATAAAGACAATTTAATGACTTAAAAAAATGAAAATGACTTGAAGTAATAACTAAATTAAATAGCTGTTAAATTGAAAAGTTATAACTTCCATCTAATCCAAAGGAGAGGAGAAAAAGAACAAATATAAAAATAAAGAATAAATATGGGGAAACAATCACAGATATTGAGAAAATTAAAATAATCAAAATGTACTGCTTGATCAAACTCCATGAAAACAAATTTTAAAATACAGATAAAATGATTAATTTTCTAGAAAGATATGTATTACTCAAACTGACCTCTACAGTGGGGAGTTGTTTGTTTGTTTAATCGAATAACCATAGAAGAAATTTGTCAAAGAGCTATTTCTTTTAAAAATTTTGGTAAGTGGAGTAGGTTTGTGTACGTAAAACCATTCTGTTACATGGACCCTCCTGGAGTGGAAATTCTGACTAGCCACATGAGGTAACTCTGGGTGGGCCTGGGGCCAGGAAACTGAATTACTATGTCACTGGTCTTCCTGACTCAAGCCTGGCTAAATGATACAGTGAGATCTACACAGAGATTAGCTTTCTTCAGAAATTTTGCTCAGTTTCTTTAGTGGTAGATCCTCAGATTTTTACAGGGATAAAGCTCACTGTGCACCTCAGGATTCCATTTGCCCAGTTTGTTTCCTCTCTCTGTGATTTCCCATCCTCTTTCTGATTTGCAGAAATAAAGTGAAACTTCTCATAAATGATGACTTCTCTCTGCCCTAACCTCCACAATTCTTTTTCCTATTATGAGTTTATTTTTATTCACACATCGTTCTTTCCTTCCTTTTTTCAGCGAAATCTTAATAGGCAAAGGGGGCAAATGCACACAACTGATCTGTGACATTTATTTATTTATTTATTTATTTATTTATTTATTTATTTATTTATTTATGAGAGGGGGAGTGGCAGAGGGAGAGAGAATCTTAAACAGGCACCACACCCAGTGCAGAGCCTGATGTTGGGCTCGATCTCACAGCCCTGAGATCATGACCCGAGCCAAAATCAAGATTGAACGCTTAACCAGCTAGGCCATCCAGACCCAAGATCTGTCACCTTTAAAAGAAAGAAATTTTTATCCTTGTTCAGAAGATGTTAGAATGTAAATATTGAAAGTACAGTATATATTTCTGAAATAAACAATTTCATGTAAGCATTTTACTGAGATATTTAACACCTACAATTATGTATAAATCTAGCAGTGCAATAGCTTTAAACTATAACAATATAGTCATCATATCTATTTAATGTCAACATAACCAATATCAATATACTTTAGCTTACTACATATTATTGGTGATAATAACGATTAAAAAGATAAAAGGTGATGATAGAAACATGCACATTTATGTAAATGTAGACGATATATCAATGATCTGTTTTAAAAAATGGCTATGCTTTCTTACTAAATACATCTCTTTTCCTCATTTTCCACTTTACTCCGCTATTTTGAAATTCTTATCTCTCCTTTTTATCCCAACCACCAGAAAAAAAAAAAACAAACTAGATGATAGGAATTTTGAAAGAGTCTTGGATTCTGCTTAGCTTCCAGCCTGATACTCATAACTATCAAATAGCCAAGCCACCCCTTAAAAATAATTCTAACATTCTCATATTTCATATTATATCAATGTACAATATTTACTTGTAATATCTGATGATTCTCATTTCTATAAAATTGTATACAAGAGACTTAAGTTTTTTTTTTGTTTTTAAATCTAGCTTCAGAAATATGGCAGTCCCAAAAATCAAAGTGTTATAGTGTTATGGCGTTCCCAAAAATCAAATGTTATAATATTAACAAGAAACCAACTTTTAAAATTTTTTCCAACAAACTAATTTGAAAGACATCATTTAGTTTATGAGACAGGGTAGTATTTCTAAATAAATGGTCTTAATTCTTCAATAAGTTGATCATAGATTCACACACAATGTAACTGTGTATGTGTAAAATTCATACATAGTAATCTCAAGGTCTATAGCAAAGTCAGGTGAGCAAGTTTTAAGAGATTTAGTACAGCAATTTTATATTAATTGGATTAATATATTCTGGTTGTGTGTTTCATAAATAAAAAGAAAATGCATTATTATGGTGTTGACTTCCTGATACCACAACATTAAAGCAATTGTTTTTTTAATATAATGGTGCAAGGTGATCTCAGACTTAACTCTTGTTTGAATTGTTTTACAGTGAGAAGGTATTTCTTTTGTAATGTAATAGGCTTGTAACAAATTTAATTAGAAATAACTAGGTTAATTCAGTAGGACAAATAAAAAAACAAATTATTTAACATTCTTTGATCTTTCGTTTCCTGTCTCATCTCCCATACTGTCACCTTCAAAAGATGTTGACCCCTGAATTACTTAGTTCTGCTCTTGTGCTGTAGCTTACCAAGACTCTGAATCTAAGGATCACTGTCAACTCTAAGTATAGCTTTTCGTCATGGTATGACTTTGGGTGGTAATAGTGAGCAGGGAGACTGTTTTATACCCTGCTCTGTGGCATATGGTAATAATTTAAAAAGTATTTGATAAGTAAGTAATTAAATGAAAAGATAATGAATGTAATAAGCACACCAGGCTTAATAAGATAAGTATTACTTTATCCACATATATGACATAGAAATAAAGATACCAAAAACTATCCTTCAGAGGAGCCCATTTGTGGCAGAATTCTTCCTTTATTTTGTTCACCTTGTTATTTTCAGTCTCTTTGCTAACATCTGACATTTTCTTGACATGTTTCTTATTTTGCTGACTTTGTCATTCAGAAGAGAAAACAGAGCTCAGCCTCCATCTTTTGAATTGCACAGAGAAGAGAGTAAAAACCCTCTGGGCCAAGACTGCAATGGGATATAAAAATCCTGAAGAGGAACTGGAAGTTAAGAAAGGGAGAAAACTGACAGCAAATGGAGGGAAGAAAACAAACACTCTGGTTGGGAAATTAGAAAATATTGCAAAATTCACCTTCAGAGTAATGTGCCCATTGACTATTTTGGTACTGAAATTGAAATAGCATTTACAAAGCCACTGAGACAATAAATACAATGTTTCATTTAACTCCAGAGAGCATTTCAGTTGACAAGTGACTTATTTTCTGAGAAAATGTAAACAGCAGGAAAACAGCTTAATCACTATGCCTATAAATTAGTAGTGGTCTTTCCTTCTTGACCATAGAAGGAAAAAACAGAACTTCAGTGGCATAAGTACTGTATAGCTCATTCAATTCCTTAAGTCTCAGAAGAGAAAGCAATGACACACAGCAGTCAAGCTACTTGCCCAAGTTAAGTGAAACTGTATCTACTGACTTCTAGTGAGATGGTCTTTTGAAGATTTATCTGATAGTAGAATTCTTTAAAAATGACTGGACTTCCAGCTTCAATACCATTATGGTAGAGAAAGGCAAAGGCAGCTATGGAAATCTGCCCATGAAGGAAGTGCAGATCAATGGCCTGGGATGGGTGTGGACAGATTTCTGATAATGGTGGCAAAATGAAGTCATATGAATCTTCCCACGGATAAAAGTTATAAAGCTTAGACACATTTAAAAAAAAAAGAAAACTATTTAAAGATACTAAGGAAGTACATAAGTGCAAACAAAAGCCAAGGGAAATTGTATTCTCAAAAACTTGTCATTACGAAGGTTAAGAAATGCCTGAGTAGGCTCCAAAGACCATCTATAGAGAAGAGAAAACATTCAGCCTGACCAGCTCTAAAATGGAGAGGAAAGTGCTCAGTATTAGAGTAGCAGCCGAGACCTTAAAAGGCAAATCTGAGAGAAGTGCAGAAGTGCCAAGACCCAATCTTCGGATGCTAAGGTCTGCAGAAATTCCTGACTGACCACTAAACTATAAATGTGCAAAGCAGAGTCCCTGGGTGTCTGGCAAATAAAGCGGGGAAAGGCCAAATAGAAATATCATGTTGAAAAGCAGATTTAGCAGGTGAGATTTGTGACTTTGCCGCTTTTTTAACCAAGTGCTTTCTCTGACTCACATGCCAATAAGCCGTGCTGAGTTGAAACATCAAAGAAGAGCCTGATGCTGGCAGAGCAACTGGAAATTTGAGTCTTCAGAAGCAGAGTAGTCATGATCTGTGAGCCTAGAAATGTGAAATACATTTTTCCTGACTCATCAGTTTATCACCATGCCATCATAGTAAAGACCTTCAGGGAATCAGGCTAAAAAAGCAGCAGCTGGTTGCTGTGAGGAATAAGCAGGGTTATCAGCTGCTGCATTCCACTGGAAAAAGGGAAGTTACAGTTTGTATTAACTGACTGCTGTAACAACAGCAAATCCCCAGAGGAACACAACAGAATCCAGAGTTGCCACCACATATTACCTACAATGTCCAGTTTTCACTGAATATTATTGTATATGCAAAGAAAGAGTAAAGTGTAATCTATAATCTTACAAAAATAAACAATACAAGTCAAGTGGGACCTTACTTCCAGTTGGTCAGATGATGGCTCTGTCAGACAGATACTTTAGAGCAGCTATTATGTGTTCAAAAAATTAAGAAAAAATATTTGAAAATAAACAAGAAAATAATGGTCTAAAAGAGTGAATGGAAATGAAAATATATGAAAATGGATATTCTGTAATATAAACATTGAAATGAAAAATTCATTAGATGGGATCAACATCAGATTGAAAGTAGTAGAAGAAATAACTTGTGAAATTTATAAGAAGATCAAAAGAAATTGCTCCATCTCAAGAACAGAAGGAGACAAAGTACTGAAGAAAAATAAATAAGTAAATAGGAAAATACCCGTCTGGGATAATACCAAGCAGCCTAACACACATGCAGTTAAAGTTCCAGAAGGAGAGGGGAGAGAGACAGGCATAGAAAAATATTTGAAGAAATGATGGCTAAACACTTCACAGACTGGTAGACAATCTTAACTTTCAGATCCAAGAATCTCAACAAATCAAAACAAATGCTACATATACACACAAAGGATAAATATAAAGAAAATCACACTGGAGTCAAACTGCTAAAAACTAAAAAATAAAGAAAATAAATCTTGACAAGCACCTGGAGAAAAGTAACACAAAACATATACAAGAACAATGATACAATTAGTAGCTGACTTTTTGTCATAATGAAAGGAGTCCAGAACCATATTCAAAGTGCTGAAGAATCTTTTCCCAGAAAAATTATCCTTAAAAAACAAAGGAAATACAAATATTTTCAGATAAACTAACCATGAGGAAATTCATCTCCAGCTGATCTAATCTTAAAAAAAAAAAAAAAAAAGTTCTTCAGGTTAAAGGAATTGTTCTCCGACTATAAGGGAATAGTTACAAATAAATAGAAAATGATATCCAGAAAAGCCTCCAAGATACGTAAATTAAACAAGTCACTTCTGCACAACCTATGGGTCAAACAAGAAATCACAAAAGAAGTTAGAAATTAATTTGAACTATGGGGCGCCTGGGTGGCTCAGATGGTTAAGTGTCTGCCTTCAGCTCAGGTCACCTGGGATCTGGTCCCGCATCGGGCTCCCTGCTCCTTGGGAGCCTGCTTCTCCCTCTGCCTCTCTCTCTCTCTCTCTCTCTCTGTCTCTCATGAATAAATAAATAAAATCTTAAAAAAAAAAAGGAAAAGAAATTAATTTGAACTAAATGATACAGAAAACGTTACCGGAGTTGGGTTCGTAGGCCTCACAATGATGAAACCAGTGCCAAAAGTCAAAGGTACGGGCAAGGCTTTACCTCTCTCTGGGCTACAGTTCCAACTGAAGGCAGACCCAGCACTAAACATAGTTACAAAGGGGAGGTCCTGCGTATAGACAGAAATCTCCCGCCCATGTTCCCACTCGGGTCTAATACATTAATAAGGGAAAGGGGAAAAAAACTGCTTCGTCCTGATTGGTTGGAAGGGCCTCGTTCCGATTGGCCTGTATTGGCAGGCCATTCAGGCAGCTCATTGGTGCTTTTTGGACCCAGAGAACTCTGTTTTAAGTCCGGTTTGTATATGGTGCCACCTTCTGGTTCTGCTTTTCAGGTGTAGCGGTGTAACATCCAACGGAAAGTGCCCCAGTGCATAATGTTTTTCACTTGGAGCTTGTTCCGATGGTCCGTAACTGTCTCAAAAACAGCAAAATCAAGCGTGTGGAATTCAGCTGAAACAGAAAAAACAATAGCTTTTCATGTTTCTATTACAAAAGAAAAAGGTCTAGCACCAAAAATCTAAATGTCCGCCTTAGGAAGGTAAGAAATGAAGAATAAAATCAAGCAGGAGGAAAGAAAGAGGAAGAAAGGGAGGGAGGGAAAAAGGAATGTTTTGGTTATAATTGCTTTAAAATCCAATGTCTGGTTCATCTCGGAGGTTCCATCTGTTGATCTGTTATTTTCCCTTGAGGATTTCTCATGGTGTCCTGGTTCTTTGTATGTTGAATATTTTTGGATTGTATCCTGGACATTTTGAATATTATGTTATGAGACATGAGACACTGAGTCCTGTAACAATCCACTAGAGAATTTTGATTGGTGGTGGTGGTGGTTGTTGTGATGGTTTCAGAAGGCAGTTTACCTAGTTAAGTTGAAACTTGAAATTCTATCTTAACTTCCATGGGTAGAATTACATCAGCTGAGCTTTCAAAGTCTATGCTGTGTTGCTTTTGGTCTGTCTTACAGACAGACGCACAGCTCCTCAGACTCTATATACTCTCAGACTTCAAGGGCTCCCTTTTCCTATTCCTCTGTCTTGAATATTGTCTTGTTTGGTTTTGCATATTGCTGTTTTGTTTTGTTTTGTTTTGTGTTGCTTTTGGAGTTTTAGCTACTTACGCTGCCACAGTTATGCGCAATTGGGGCTGCCCTTGGAGCAAGGGCTCCTTTTCCTGTTCCTCCGACTAGAAAGACCGAGTTTCTCTCTCTGAAATTTGCTCCCTGTACCAAATGCACAGTTGCACATTGAAGCTCCCCTTGCTCGTGGCACAAAGATAAAAGAGGGGGGAAATAATCAGGAAACTCACTCTATAAGGGTCATTTTTCAAGTTTGGTCTTTCTCCCTCCATTGATTTGCTGTTGTTCATTTTCAGAGTTCTCAGGTAGTTGTTTGTTTTTGGCATTTTTGTCCAAAGTGTTTGGCTGTAATCAGTGAGAAAGGTAAACTATAGCGGGTTTACTTCATTTTGATCAGCCCCTGAAAACTAAGGGTGATTTTTCAAATTGTCTGTGATAAGCACAAGCATTACTTATATATTTAGCAGTGAACATAAAACCATACAAATAGTCTGGGCATTAAATTTTCTAAAGCTGCTTAGAATAAAAGTTGTTTTACAGAATTTCAGCCCAGCCTAATTGAAAGAAATGGAATACAATCCCTCCTGTGTATGTTGTTGTTGTTTATATGTATTTGGCTCCTTATTAGAACATATGCTTATTGCCAGAAATTGTATCTTCATCATCTTTGCTTCTGTGCGCCATGTTTAGCACTGCATATAACCCATAGTAAATGTTAAATTGCCCTGAATTCGATTATCTGTTATTAGAAAGGGACTCTGTCTACAGGCACCTGGATGGCTCAGTTGGTTAAGCACCGGACTCTTGGTTTCAGCTCAGGTCATGATCTCAGGCTCGTGCTCAGTGTGGAGTTTGCAAGAGATTCTCTCTCTCCCTCTTCCTCTGTCCCTCCCTTCCAGCTCGTACATGCTTGCTCTCTCTCTCAAATAAATAAATAAATAAATCTTAAGAAAAGAAAAGAAAAAAAAGGAAAGGAAAGGAAAGGAACTCTTTCTGAAACCCTATCTGATGTAATAGCTGACCATGTGATTTTTTCTACATTCTTCCACCCCTACCCTTCACTATTTAATTCAAAATCCTATAGTGAGTTAGAGAGGAACTGAGTTGAAAACAAAAGACTCTAAATATCGAATAATGGCAGTAGCTTTAAGAGGAAGAATTAATTCTGTCAGTGGTATGTCAAATGGAATTTTAAAAATTATTTTTGCAAGAAAGTAGCAGTATTCATATTGTCAATGACCCTTCTAAAGAACCTTTCCTAAGGCAAGAGAGTATGTCTAGACCTTGAGAAAACAAATTATCAATGTCTATAGACATATGAAATTAAAGATATTGATCATTGGGGATAAATTTTAACATATGGAAAGACTGATGCAGTGATGCCTGCATGTAATTAGTCCTAGATCACATATTTGATTCATTTTGAGAAAGTACTTATTTGATGGAAAATAATTCTAAAAATAGTTAGCAAAAATGTATGAAAAGATGAATTTTATTATTTGGTTCTTGTGTTTTGGTTTTATTCATATGAAAAGCACAGTAATTAATAAATCAGGTTCTGGTTAGTCAGAAAATTGACTTAGTCATAAGAGTTGCTAGTATTACATAATAATGAGAGCAGTCACCATCCTACTGCTATCACTCACGGTTTTAGTAAAATCAGGTTTTTACTAATATTACACAATTAACATTTAAATTATAAATAATTTTTAAAAGAGTATAATGATCCCAAGTTCCATCATCCTAACACAACTATGAACATTTTGAATTTTCTTGAACTCATTTCTGGGCATCTGTTTCTCATTTAGCTTTAATGGGTCTACACAATTTACACCACACTTTCCTTTTTACCTAAGCCTTACCATGATGCCATATTGTCTTCATAATGTTAATTTTAATTGGTACTTACCATGCTGAGAAGAGATGGCACCATGGTTATTGCAAATAATTTTTTGGTGGGTAACTAGACTATCTTCAGTTTTTACTCAATTAAATAATACTATTATAAAAATTGTATCTATGTTGATTTTCCATTTTTAAAAATAATTTTCTTAGTGGGAATTTTCAGAAGTAGAATTGATGTTTTAAAATTAAAATTCTTTTTTATATTTTTGAAAAATATTATTTAATTACTCTTCCAAAATGTTGCCTTTTGTTAACAATGAATAAAATTACTTTCTTTACTATACTTTTTAAATCATTTATTATTATCTTTTTGAGGGTGATTAATTTAATAAAGAGTAAATGGCATGTTGTGTATTTCTTTGATTACTAATTAGGGTTACAATGTTTTTATTGTATTGTCTTTTGAAGATTGTTTTCTATGCCCTTTGTTCCTAGAAATGAGCTTCTTATAGATCTCTCTGATGCTAAGCAACAAAGAAGTATTTGTAATTTTTTTAATAATCAAGAGAACAATTTTTTAAAGCCCTTATAACCTTATTTTCAGCTATCCTACTTTTTGCACATAGAAACCAGTATTTTTTTTAAGTCTAGCTGCTGAACATAACTGAGCATAGAGACTCAACTCTTTATGCTCACTATCTCATTTGATTCTTTTTGTTAGTCCTGTGAAGTAGGGACTATCATTTATTATATTATAACATAATATATTATAATATTATTTATTGCCACCTTCGAGGTGACTGGAGAGAAGTTTAAAGAGAATAAGTTACTAAAGGTCATACATCTGGTTACTGCTGAAGTCAAAACTAGACCCACAGCCCCACGTACTTTAACCACGACAACCCACCAAATACGGGATATGTTTATAAAAACCTGTCACACAGAGACTGTCAGAGAATGATCTGATTCATTCTGTCTCAATTCTGAGCTTTAGCTTTAGCCTTGTGATCAGAAAATACCCAGAGAGCGGTATAAAGTTTACCTCTCAACATGACTAAAGAGCTGAAATTGTAGAGGTATTTTCCTCATGATCTGTGTGAATTGACAAAGGGGACCGTGATGGAGTAAGACCTGGGCCTTCCACTAATCCTCGGTCTTCCATTAACCCACTGCGTGACCACCGGAAGTTATTTAAGTTCTCAGAATCACAATGCCTTCCTTTTTAAAAACAGCATTTACAAAGCTTTCCTTGGATTAAATGAGATTGTATGTGTAAGGAACCAGACAGAATGTTGAGTACATAACAGGTGTTCAATAGATAGTTGCTGTTTTTTGTGCTTTGTTTCCAAGACTTGATTTGGATGTGCAGTGCGTCCAATGGCTCCAAATGATTTACTCAGACTCCATCATTCTTGAGAGTTACTAAACCACTTAATTCTTGCCAAGACTTTAATTGGGAGAAAATAATCCATTTTAGAACTTCTAACAAGTGTGTATACATTGGAAACTCTCCAGTGTAAACTAACTGACTCAGTGCATTGCTGAACAATTTCATGTCCTACAAAATCTCTGTACCTTGACTATTCATTGTGTAAATTCTTGCAGTAGGCTTAAATAATTGATTGAGGGAAAGAATAAAGAACCTCATACCGTTAACAAGATTCCGACTCCCACGCCTAATTACCTCCCTGAAAAGTACTCTTCTGTACTCTGGCTCCTGTCTCTCAAAACATTTAGCCACGGTCTTGATTTTTGTTTCTGCTCATTACCAATAGGTTTTATCTTCAAAGCAGGTATGAATAGTGGGTTATTACTTTTTAATCCAACACTGACACAGGCATCATTATAAGATATCAATACTTCTTTGGAAGCAGTTTGTTTTGTGGAGTCCTTTATAATTTAATTGTTCCTGATTCATGATTTAGTTTAAGGAGATTCTCAATGAACCATGTCCTCTTTGCTCATATTCTATTGCTTTCTGTAGGTGGACTGTAAGCCATTTAGTCTTTTTCACACAATTACAATCTTTCTCTAATTATTGCATTTATTACCTTCAAGAACAGTATAATTTCCAAAAAAGGTCACACTTAGGACCTGGATTGACTTTATCTAATTTCCTTCATTCACTAAAGTTGGTGGAAGGAATATTTGGGGTATGCAGAGAATAAATAGGTTAAGTAGATATTCAAGGCTGACTAAGAATGACACAAAGTTTTCATTATTTTAAACTGCTTTGCATTGTAATTATTGTCTTTGGGCTTTACCAGTCCAATCAATGCTCACCTAATTAAAATGGCAGTGCTAATTCTTATTCGAGCTGTATGGTATTTCTATTCCTACTGTGATGGATAAATCATTTGGAGGACATAACCCTTAACAACCTTTAACAAGACCTCACACTGTAATCTGTCAGAGTTATTCCCCAAATACAGTTCTTTGTTCTTCTGCTGCTGAACATGTATATAGCAATGAAATATTAATAATTCCTAAGAGAGTTGGCTGGATTTTATTATGTTTTAGAAGGAACAATTATTTCTCAGAGAGCCCAAGATCTGAATTGGATAATCTATCCAAGGACCTCAACCTCAAAGACTTCTCTAGAAGTAGAATGATCTAGAAAAGTCATTTTGGATAGGCTTTGAAAATTTCATCTTTTCTCAAGAAACTACACTGATGCCAATGACATATGGTTGGAATGTTCCTTTCTTGACTGCCATATATTAAACATGTGACTTCCCTGAATTTGCTTACTTTTCACCTCACAAAACACACATGACTCTTTTCTTGACCATGGTATGATTAAATGTCATCCAGGACATCTAATCATAATATTTTGCACATAGCAGTCTAGCTACAGCGCACCAGAGTTGACAGGGGTAAGCCTTGCCATTTCCATCTGTTATAGTGTTTTCACTTTTTGTGTATAGACTTCACATTTGGTTTTATCTCATCTGTCTATTTCTGTTCTTGATTTGATTCTGACCACAGCCATGCAAGTGTAAGAACTTACGTTAGTCTACATCTATGCGTGCCATGGTCATCGGAGACTCCGTTTTATACTCTCTAACTGTAGGGTTTTAAAGTTTCACAAACATTTAGAAGAAAATGTTATGTGCTAGGTGGTACTTTAATAGTGATTCTCTCTCTTTTCAGAAGTTCCTTAATTTCTAAAATGACTCTTTAGCTGCTTGACTATTTACTATTCACTCAGTGTGTATTTTAAACGTGGATGTAGGACAAATATTTATATTATTCTTCTTTCCTTCCATGTGAATTTTGAGATTTCTTTCTGATGGTAGGGTTATGAGAAAACATCCTCCATATAAATTCAATCTCAATCTAAAATCTAAATATGTGTATATACTCCAATGTTCATGCATATTTGTTTTGGTCACTCCATAGAAGGAGATGGACTTACACCCAATATTTGGTTTAAGTGTTGAGACTGCTGATGCCACACACATCAAGAGAGTAGGAACATGTTTGTTATATAATGAGATTTTTGGAGAGAGCAGGCTGCCTCCCAAGCAGGTCCAAAAGGGACTCGAGAGAGGGGGACTAGCTGGGGGGTCTTGTGCTGTTTAGAGCTGGGGCTGCAGCGAGAAGTCCTGTGTGTGGCTTGAAACCCCTACCTGAGCAGGAGGGAGTACCAGCCTTTCTTATAGGCTTGCCCAGATGAAGGGCAAAGTGGGGGGAAAGGAGCAGAGAGGCTTAAAAGCCGTCAGTAGGCAAATATCAAAAAATGGAGTCGGACTCTTTATATAATGCTACACCCGCATAAACAGCACAGATTTGAATACACCTACCTACACATGCTGCCTCCCTTTACAAATCTTCCGACAGGATTTCTGTGCCTTGCAAGGATGTAGGTTTCTGTGTCACTCATGGCTCATAATTCCAGCTCCTTCACGATTCTGACTTGCGTTTCCTCTCCCCGGGCTTGTTTATGTCTTTGCACTTGGGTTGATCAAGATGCAGAATTCGGTCCTTCTCCATGACTGAAAAAGCAACTAAAACAAAAATGTCTCACTTACACACGACATTTGCATTTGTGGCATGCTATTCTAAAAGTCTGGTCATTAAAGGGAAGAGAACAATAGGGAGATGACTATCCCCATTGATAGGATTTGCCACATCTCTTGAAGGGCAGAAGTGCCTACAGGTAAGTTTGAACTTTAAATGACTAGTAGATTTTTTCTTTACGACGTAAAAAAAGCTGTTCCCCTTTGATTAAATCTAAGTAATCTAGCACGTGTGCATGCATGGGCACCCACACGTCCACGCCCCCCGCCCATCCCATGCAGAAGAATGCAGACATGTGGTTTGCAGAGCTTGTTAGCTTCCTTGAGGCTAAATGAGGAAACTTCACACAAACTTGTCTTAGACTCAGGAGACTCAGAACTTCTGATATTCCCTCTGGAAAATGAAACTGAAGATCACTGAAGATCTTTTGAATTAAATTTTGTCATTTGTATAAAACTCCTGAAGTGGAGTTCTCACAGAAAGTATCCAAATTCATTTTTCCTCTTTTTTCATTGAAAATATATCTCAGAAAAAAAACCCAGAACCATTTCTGTTTATTCCTAAGATATATATTCACACCTCACTCTCCTTCATGACATGTGGGACTAGAGATAAATTACTTTTAGTGTCAACTTGACACCATGGGTTGAATTTGTTAGTAAACATTAAAACTCCAAAGCTCACTTGTAATGGTGTCACTGTGAGCATTTACTGAGAGTGATAGGTCTGGAAGCTACACTGCACTGCTTCCTTTCCAATCTAACCATCTAACCCCCAGCAAGATTCCTCCTGAGGAGGGCAGTCTGATCAATGCACTTGCTTGATCTTTGTCTTAGAATATGAATAATTTGGATGATTCAAATATAAATTTCAAGGTTTATTTTTCCCCAGTTCTAGGACATAGAGTTTTAGAAAGAGTTTGTCCATCTTCTGTAGAAGCAAATAAATATTTTGCCCAACAAAGAAGCTCCACGGGGTTCCCCAATACTAGAAAACATTCAAGATAGACACTTGCCTCACTTAAATTTGCCAAAGTATTAGGAAGTGATTTTATATGAAAAAATTACACATGTCAATTCCACCGTCAGATATAAAAATCAAAAATATTATTACCATACAATATTAGATACCTCCAATTAATGATGTAACTATTTTCTCATTAATTAGTTTTTGTAAGTAATTTTCTCAATTAATACAACTCAAATGACTAGAAGTTGTTTCTTATAAAATGTTGTCGAGGATCCAAATGAATCAACGAATCTTTATAATCAAACATTTCACTTGCTTTCTCCCTAAAGAAAGAGAAATTGATTTTAAAACAGATGATGCATCCTGATATATCCTTTAGCCCAAACCAGTGCTGACCAAGAAAATCAGCTGCATCATTTCTAGAAAAGTTTTTTGTGGGTTTAAATAATTGTGAACAAATCAGACTAATTCGAATTTGAAAGTGATCAAGACCAGTGACATTTCTCTTGAAAATACCAAGGTTTTCCCAAGATCTCTGGAGTCAAAGGCCTCATTTGAATTTTTGGTGAATTAATAATGTGATATTTGGCAAGGCACGTGTCGTCTCTGTACCTCGGTTTCATCATCTCCCAAAGGGGGATAAAAATACCAACCTCAATAGATGAGTTGTGAGAATTCACGTAAATGAAATGATTTTCAGAAAAAAGCAGAGCCCAGTGCCTTGTTCACAGTGGCACCTCATACGTGGAAACTAATCTCATTATGGTACAATTGCATTTCCTGGGTATTTTTTTCTTCACTTCTAAAGATACATATTCTTCTGAACTAGTATGTCGGCTCCACAGCAAGGTGACTTTTAAGGCTGTTTGGTTTGTACACGTCTCAAGCGGACCCTTTATACTTACTGTAACCCCTCTCCCTCTTTTTTTAAAAAATATTTTATTTATTTATTTGAGAGACTGAGCAAGAGAGAGCACGAGCTGTGGGAGGAGTAGAGGGAGGAGCAGGGGGAGAGGGAGAAGCAGACTCCTCGCTGAGCAGGGAGCCCAACATGGGGCTCGATCCAAAGCCAGGCCCCTGGGATCATGACCTGAGCCAAAGGCAGATGCTTAACTGACTGAACCACCCAGGCTCCCCGCTCCTTCTTTTTTTAATGCTCAGGTGCTTATGATACAAACAAACTGTTATAGGCACACACAAGAAGAAAATAATCTCTCTTCTTCGTGTTCTGAAAATGTTTATATGGCAGGAAACACAATTTTTTACGAAAAATTTATTATATATATATTATAGTATATATATATATGTATATATAAAATTCAAAGCTTTTATCCCAAGGTATATGCCAAATACAACTGAATTTAAGTTCTTTCTTACAAAAGCACCTGCAAATGTTTAACTGACTAATGTGACAGATTATTCTTACAACTTCACCAGTTTCTAGGCCAATTTTTTTTAAAAAATTAATATGGTGGGATAATAATTTGAGAAGCTCTTTTGGGCCAAGAGTTCTGAGCTATCTTGCTCAGTGAAGGGGCATCAGAAAGGGAGGAGAGATAGAAGGGAACTTCATAGCTTTTTGATTCAATCTACCATCAAACCTTAAGACAGAATAATTTAGGAAGTGACCGGTTATCCGCCAGAACTAGTTTTTCCTCCTTCCACCCAGCTCCAGACCAGATAAAGCTCTTATAAATTCAGGGACAGAACTGAGAGTATTTCAACATTGGTGGTTCTCTGTCTTGCTTCCCACCTTCACCCCACAGTGTATCTGGGAGGGCCTTAGCATAGCAGTAGAACTCCTCAGAACAACTTGAGGATGATTCAAGAACTGAGAAGACCTGTGAATCACCAGTACCTCTGGATTCTGGTGACTGCCAGCCTTGTTGAGGTCCTCCCACCAAATGGTGTGAAAACTAGGTTCAAGAAACCCGTGAGTGGTGTTAGAAACACAAATTGTAGCTTCTCAGCACCACAGAGGGGTGTGCGAGAGCAGCCAAGACTACTCAACGTCCAAGGGGAAGGCTCCAGAAGTTGGATGAGAGAGGAATCGATTAATGTAAGACTGGCATTGGTTCCTTCAGCCAAGATTAGGAGTTCTGTAGCAGCAGATGTGTGCAGAACTGTCCGGGGCAGTGGCTGGTTGTGAATGTGGTGAGCACAGAAGATGGCCAGCATGGACCGGACCGTGAAAACTCAATCACAAAATTGACTCTATTTCTTTGGGAGTGATTAGAATCATGTGGGTTTTGTTTTTACTGTTGTTTACAGCAAGCACAACGAGAGCTTTTGTATAAAGAAAATTTCTTTGCAGGGAAAATAAAGGTATATTTTTGCGCACATGCTATTCCTAGAAGGTTGTTGGTGCCAGGTGAGAGAAGCCAGGAATCTTATCCAGATCTTTTGACCCAGAGCCAAGGGCAGGAAAATTAAGTAAATCCCGTGTTTTCTACCCCAAATTATACCAATTTTCAGAACTTAAGCTCCCAATAATTTAACTCCTGTAATGTATTCTTCTATATCCTCCATGTTGAAATATTTCATCTACCAGACAAGACACATTTGTCAAGTGATAATTAATCCATATTTTCAAATTTTAAACCAAGGGATATATAGCTTCTTATCAGCTTGAGTCGATTGGATCCTTCCAGGGCCAATGGAATTTATCTGGGGTAACAGCTTTAGTCTTATCATGGCAGAGGACAGATTGTTTCCTCCTGGAAAATTACTGAACTCCTAAAATCCCAAGCACTGAGTAGTTAATATTAGTTCCCATTTTGAATGTGAAGGGATGGCATAAGGTGCATGAAGAGTGCGCAACTCATTCAAGTTCATATGGCTAAGAGATGGTATGTGGCCAAAAAGAGGCCCTGTAAAGAGGATAGATTACTGCAATCATGAGTAATTAAAATTTAACTCTAAGAAAATAAGAATTCAAGGGTGTGCTTAAAACTTTGTTAGAGCTATCTTACTGACCCAAATATACATCAAATAAGCTAAGAGGTAGGAAAACTACTGGGAAATGGTTGTTGGGAATATTCTTAATTATTTAACTCACTGCTCCTTACATAATATCTTGTGTGACAAAATTTCTCTTTGGTAAAAACTTGGCTTTCTTTGAGAGACTGATATGTTTCTCTCTCTTTTTAAGACTTGAATTTTTTAAAGCAGTTTTGGGTTCACAACAAAATTGAGAGAAAGGTACAGAGATTCCCATATACTCTCTGCCCACACATGCATGGCCTCCCCCATTATCAATATCATTTACCAGAATGGTACATTTGTTACCATGGATGAACCCACAATGATACATCACAATCACCAAAGTCCATAGATTATTTGAGGGTTCACTCTTGATGTTGTATATTCTTTCGGTTTAGACAAATGTACGATGGCAAGTACCTATCATTTAGATATTATACAGAGTATTTTCACTGCTCTAAAAACATCCTCTGTGCTCAGCTTATTCATCCTTCCCCCACGGTCCACCCCTGGAAACCACTGAACTTCCTACTGTCTTCATAATTTTGCCTTTTCCATATCATGTACTGGAATCATATAGTACGTAGCCTTTTCAGATTGGCTTCTTTTGAGTTCTTATATATTTTGGATAACAGACCTTTATCAAATGTGTCTTTTGTAAATATTTTCTCCCAGTCTGTGGCTTGTCTTCCATCCCTTGGCATTGTCTTTCACTGAGCAGGAGGTTTTGTTTTTGTTTTTGTTTTTGTTTTAAGATTTATTTATTTATTTTAGAAAGAGAGAGAGCAAATTCTGCAAACAGATCAAACATTGGTGAACTACTGGGGCGGGAACAGAGGGAGAGGGAGAGAGCCTTAAGCAGACTCTGCGCTGAGTGAGGAGCCCAACACGGGGCTCCATCTCACGACCCTGAGATCATGACCTGAGCTGAAACCAAGAGTTGGATGTTTAACCGACTGAGCCACCCAGGTGCCCCTCACTGAGCAGAAGTTTTTAATTTTAGTGAAGTCCAGCTTCCCAATGATTTCTTTCATGGCTCATGTCTTTGGTGTTTTATCTAAAAAGTCATTGCCATACCCAAGGTTATCTAGGTTTATCTTTTAGGGGTGTTAGAGTTTTGTACTTTTATTTACCTTTATGATTTATTTTTAGTTAATTTTTGTGAAGGGTGTAAGTTCTGTGTCTAGATTCTTCTTCTTTTTTTTTTTTTTGCATGTAGATGTCCAGTTGTTCCAGCACCACTTGTTGAAGAGACTGTCTTTGCTCCAAGACCACTTGACGATATTTATGTGGGCCTATTTCTGGGCTCTCTATACTCTTCCATTGATCTATTTGTTTATTCTTTTGCCAGTACCACGCCATCTTGATTACTGTAGCTTTATACCAAGTCTTGAAATTGGATAGCATCAGTCGTCCAACTTTGTCCTTCTCCTTCAATATTGTGTTGGCTACTCTGGGACGTTTGTTTCTTCATAAAACTTCAGAATCGGGTTGTCAATATATGTTTCTCTTTTCATGTGAATAATTCAACTCAGTCAGTCTTCTCACTTTGGTTGCCTGAAAAAATCAGTGTTAGATATATCTGCTCAGTCACTGGAATTCTGTTCACCCTTACAGTTGGAAAATTTGATTTTCTTCTTTAAGTCTTGTTTCCCCCCTTTATGTTTAATTTCATTTTTGAATCATATTACTTGGATAAAGTAAATATGGACATGGACCCAACAGTCCACCCAAATTTACTAAGCCCCATCACTCACCTGCCTCACAGAGATGGAGATCTAGTCAATAAACCTGGGAGCTATGGATATGATTCCCATTCTCTCCTTCAACCAATGCATTTCATTCTTAGTTATGACTTATGAAAGGAGTCACTATTCTTCACAAGACAGGAGGGAAGGCAGACTGCTGGTGATCAGACTTTCAAGTAGGATGTTGGCTTCCAGGCTCATGCTGACAAAGTCCTCAATAACCCTGATTTTCTCTGGAAAGTGCTTAGGCATTGTTGTTGCATTGAAGAGATTTCTCACATTCTGTTCTTTACGCCTGTCTTTTTCTTGTTGTGTTCTTGAATCTGAGTTGGTCCTTCAATGATAGCATGTGAATTTGATCCAAAACCACACAGCAAGACAACAGAAACAGACAACTGTTTAAAATGCCTGTTTTGATAAGTTCTCTTTCATAAAGGACAAAGCAAATTCCGCAAACAGATCAAACATTGGTGAACTACTTGTTTAAAAAAAAATGATTGGTTCACTTATTTTCCCAATTATAATCTGAGTGACTCTACTCAGTGTCAACCTTATTATATATTTGTTCATTACTACTAATGAGATAAAATAGCTACCAATAACAGTTAACATTTTGAATACTTACTATGCACCATACACTGTACTTAGTAATTTATATTTATTTCACTTAGTCTTCTTAACCATCCTAGAGAGTCTTGATGTCATCTTTATCTCCTTTTCAAATGAAGAAACTTATGCACAAGAATATTACATTTTTTTCCTGTATCATAACCTAATAATTGGAAAGCAAGAATTTGAATCTAGGTAGACTCTAAACTCTGTGTCCTTAACCACTTTTTAAGTGGTCTTTAATCCCAAACTATTCTTTTCTTTTTTTGTGGGGGGGACAGAGGGAGAGAGAGAATCTTAAGCAGGCTCCATGACCAGCACAGAGCTCACCACAGGGCTCCATCTCACGACCCTGAGATCATGACCTGAGCTGAAATCAAGAGTCGGACACTTAATCAACTGAGCCACCCAGGGACCCTTAATCCCAAACTATTCTTAACTACTTGAATATGCTTCATGTAGTCTCCAAAGAATCAGGACTATGACCTAAAATCACTTGTGTTGAAGTTATATGCATGACCAGCATTCATTAGAATTTTTCATGTCATTTCTTCTTCCCTGAAAACCCTTCCCTGGAAAACTCATATTCATCCTTCAAGACTCCAAATGCCATCTTCAATGAAGCTTACCTCTCTCCTCCAGACAGTATCTGTTACCCTGTCTTCTGTGCTTTCTTGGTAACTTGTTCATATCTTGTGATAGAACTTACTGCCACAATTACAAATTACAACGCTTCCTTTAAGGCAGCTAGAATATTCTGTTTCTTTGGTACCTGGTAGGTGTTAAATATATTTTTCCAAGACAAACACATTGAAATTCTTCAAGCCAAAAAATCATTATTCTGGGAAGAAGTTCTGACAGAGAAATAGATAGTGAATATACTTTTTGGAGAAAAAAGGAAGAATAAATTCATACAATTTATGTGCAACTACAACAAGCTCAGTATAAAAGAGATGGAAGAATTTGTTGAAGCCATATCTATTTCTTAACTCACAGCAATATATTTCTGAAGAAAACATCCTACAGAAGAACAGAATTCTCTGACTACCTTTCCACACTGCACAAGAACTAAGGATCTGCACAGAACACTGCTCATCTTCTAGGTGAGGCCCCTGGCTTGGAGGCCTTCCTGGATTACATCAAACGCCAACACTGACATCTGCTGGAAATGCACACTGGTTTTTCTGCATTTTCTGCACTTGGTTACAAAAAGGGAAAAGAAAGTGCAAGATGAAAAGAAACTACCTAAAAACTTCCTCAGAATCCAAACCAAGAACTAACATATCAAGAAAATGTGAGCTTGAGCAATCCTGGGCATTTCTTTCATTGAGAATATAATCTTGGCAAACAACTTTTTGGTGATAAACATGGCCATAGACTTATGATTCGGAATTACTAATTCTTCTATACATAACCTTTAGCATGGCCCCCAAAATATATTTGATATTTTTTAAAAGTAAAATAAGATACATGTCTCTGCAAATGGGGAATTCAATTAATTTCTACCTCACATTTTGTAAATAGCATGGTTCGTGCTCTCTGGATCATAGGAAGCACTAACTCATTTGGAGGCTTCACTTTTCATGGGTACAAAGAAGAGTTTTGACAGATGGTTTGTCACCGTGGTTTGTGTTATTCTACCTATTCTCCTAGGTTTTCTTTCTGCTGTCTCCCTTGTGATACTAATTAGGTATTTGAGAAAGAGTCAAACCGAAGAATATACTTTCCTCCATTTGTTTATTTATAAATTTTAAGTATAATCAGATGTAACATATTTCTTTCTACATTTATTTTTCCTATTTATTGAAACTTTTTGGTAAGAGAAAAAGTTCTGTGACTCAAGGAAATTATTTTATTTTTCAAAACAAATCCCCCAAACTTGTATATTTAAAATTGTTACTGTAGAAATTAGCTCCTAGCTTCCTATCATCTGTTAAAAGATGTTCATATTTTCTTCTAAACTTTCTCCATAAGTTTTCTTTTTGAGGGACTAATGTATTTATTTTGTCCCTTTTTGTTTCTCAGTTTTTATCTCTTTATTGTAAAATGCAACAAGTAAGCAGAAAAGGTATAGGGACACCTCAGAGACACTGGGTTTTGATTCCAGAACACTGAACTAAAGCAACTATCACAATGAAGGGAGTCAAATGGATTTTTTGCTCTCCCAATGCATATAAAAGTTATGCTTACACGATAATGTAGGTTGTGAAGTATGCAATAGCATTATGTCTAAAAAAAAAAAGCAATGTATACACCTTAATTAAAAAAATACTTCTAAGAAATACTAACCATCATCTGAGCTTTCAGTGAGTCATAATCACTGACCATAGATCACTGTAACAAATACAATAATATTGAAAAAGTTGAAATATTATGAGAATTACCAAAAAATGACATAAAGATACAAAGTGAACAAATGCTTTTGGAAAAATGGCATTGGTAGAACTGTTCCATGCAAGGTTGTCATAAATTTTCAATTCGTAAAAAAAAAAAAAAAAAAAAAGCTCGGTATCTGTGAAGCACAATAAAATGAGGTATGCCTACATCTAAAACACTAAAGCACAGCTTAATGTATTTTAATAACATGAGCGCTCATGTAACCGTCACTCAGATCAAGAAATAAAACATTGCCAACATGCTTACAAAAGCCCTGGTTGCCCCTTCTCGATTGCAATCCACACCCTTGCTTTTCCTGACATTTTAACCTCTAAGTATACATCTCTAAATACCATAGTGTTACTGGGGGGGAAGCCTGGTGTCTCAGTTGGTTAAGCGTCTGCCTTTGGCTCAAGTCATGATCCCAGAGTCTTGCTCAGCGGGGAGACTGCTTCTCCCTCTCCCTGCCGCTCCTCCTGCTTGTGCTCTCTCTCTGTCAAATAAATAAATAAAATCTTAAAAAAAAAAAAGAAAACATAGTGTTACTGGGATTTTAATTTTATATCGATGGGGTCATAGTGCATGTTTTCTTCTATGTTTGGCTTCATTCAGTCAACATTCTGTAAGTTTTGTCTGTGTTGTTGCATGTGGCTATGACTTGTTTATCTTCACTGATAAATATTATTATTCCATTTTATGATCATATCACCATTTGTTCATACAATCTATCACTGATGGATATTCATGTCATTTCTGGTCCGCAGCTGTTTCTGGTTCTAACGCTTCCACAAGCATTCCTGGGCATGTCTTCTGGTGTATTTGCAGGCATTTCTGTTAGATATAAGGCCGAGAGTGGATTTGCTGGGCCATAGGTTATATGGCACTTCAACTCCACTTTTCATGAAGTGGTTGTGCCAATTTGTACTCTACCCAGCCATATATGAGTGTTTAGCATACTTAGTAATACCTGATATGGTCAGACTTTTTCATTTCAGCAGATGGGGTGCATTTGTAGTAGTATCTCATTTTGTTTTTAATCTTGCATTGAATATCCTCTTTTATAAAGTACCCACGTAAGTCCATTACTCATTTTCCTAATGGATTGTCAGTCTTCTTCTTCTTAATTTCTGGAATTAAAAAAAATTCTGTGTATTTGACTTTTGTTGGCCTGTCTATTCAGTTTCTTAATGTTATCTTTTGTTGAACAGAATTACTTTAATACAGTTAATTTTATAAAGTTGCATCACGTAAATGACTTCAGACTGAATGCTTTTTAAATCTGATGTTCTGGAAGCAAATAGCTTCATCTTTATGAAATAATGAGGAATATATATATATATATATATATATATATATATATATATATATAGCGCTGAGGATAAGAATAAACATAAGGTCCATTGGGAACCCCTCTGTCTTCAGATACGTTTTCCCAGTTGTTAGCTGATTGTATCCACATAGATATTCCAGAACATTTAATATTCAATCTGATAAAAAGGAGTTTATCTCCATCCCTACTGGATCCACCGTTCTTTCTCCATCAACTGTATTGCTTTGCACCAGTGGCCCAGAAACTTCAGTCACCCTGTGTCCTTCCTCTTTCTCTTTCCCCTCCATATTCAATCAATCACAAATCACACTTCTCTAGACTTCTATACTTCATATATTCTTTCTCATCCCTGTCGCAGCCATGAATATGCACCTCCCGGATCTCCAACTGTGTAGGAAGTACAGTTGACTGACAATCCTAGTTGCTTCCCTCCTCGATCCACCACTGTATTCGTGCCAAGGCTATGTTTCCTCCTTATGTGCTACTCCCCTCCCCTTTCTTTTTTTGGCATTGTAGAACAGTGGGAAAATAAACGTCTTTTAATTTGTACTCTTTTTTATCAATAAGTTTTTTTTTAATTGAGATATAATTGACATATAACATTAGTTTCAACACAAGGATTCAATATTTGCATACAATGTAAAATGATCGCCATAACATGTCTAGTCATCACCCATCACCACACAGAATTATATATTTTTCTTGTTATAAGAACCGTTAAGGGCGCCTGGGTGGCTCAGTCGTTAAGCATCTGCCTTCGGCTCAGGTCATGATCCCAGGGTCCTGGGATCGAGCCCCACATCGGGCTCCCTGCTCGGCGGGAGGCCTGCTTCCCCCTCTCCCACTCGCACTGCTTGTGTTCCTGCTCTCACTATCTCTGTCTCTGTCAAATAAATAAATAAAATCTTAAAAAAAAAAGAACCGTTAAGATCCATTCTCTTAACTATATCAACTCTAATCACCATGTTGTACATTGTATCCCCAAGATTTATTTATTTTATGACTGGAAGCTTTTATCTTTTGACCACCTTCACTCGTTTTGCCCACCCAACTACCAATCTGTTCTCTGTATCTATGAGTTCTGTTTTGTTTTGTTTTGTTTTTAGAGTCCATATATAAGTGAGATCATAAGGTATTTGTCTTTCTCTGTCTGACTTATTTCACTTAGCATAATGCCCTTGAGGTCCATAGGTCCATCTATGGTCTATGTTGTCACAAATGCAAGACTTCGTTCTTTTTTATGCCTGAATAATATTCTATTTTATTATCTCTTTCTTTATCCGTTCATCCATCTATGAACACCTTGGTTGTCTCTATGTCTTGGTCATTGTAAATAATGTTTCAGTGAACATGGGGGGTACAGATATCTTTTCAAGTTCATGTTTTCAGTTCCTTCAGATAAATACCCAGATGTAGGATTGCTATATTGTATGATAGTTCTATTTTTAAGTTTTTGAGGAAACTCCATACTGTTTCCTGCAGTGGCTGCACCAATTTGCATCCCCACCAACAGTGCACAATGATTCACTTTTCTCCACATCCTCGCCAATGTTTGTTAGTCCTTATCTTTTTGATCATAGCCATTGTAACACCTGTGTGATGAGAGCTCATTGTGGCTTTGATTTGCACTTCCCTGATGACTAGTGATGTTGGGCACCTTTTCACGGACCTGTTGGCCATCTGTGTTTTCTTTGGAAACATACCTATTCGGATCCTCTGCTCATTTTTCAATCAGATTTTTTTCCCATTGATTTGTAGGGGTTCTTTATATTTTTTTGGATATGAATTAACCCTTTATCAGATAGCATCCCAACACTTGAGGACTTCAAGGAGCTGGTGAGGGTAGAAGATGCAAAGTGAAGGAGGAGGAGGAAGAGGTGGGGAAGGAGAAGGTACACCAAGAGGATAAGAGGACCTGAATCAGCTGCCACCCTTCCAGTTCCTGCGGCAGCCCCCACTGGAGGAGGCCCACCACACCCCAGCAGTAGATGGAGAGTTCCTGGAGCCTGAGCCCAAGCCCAGCTTGGCCTGGAGGAATGCCTGGACATGTAAGGGAATCCGCTATTGAGGACGAAGACGTTGGTCCCAGGTCCACCCTGCGGGAGCCGCCCAGCCAAGAGCCTCATCCCTGCAAGGGCAGACCTCACTGGAGAACCACACACAGGTTCAGGAGGAGCCAGAGCCGCTGTTAACCTGGGCTATTATAATGTCATCCAGGCCCTGGACCTCAGTGTTCAAGTCATGGATGTGGGAGAGATGCGCATGGTCACTGCTGACTCCAGGGACAGCCAAGGCCTCAGACACTGCCCTCTACAACCTATCCTGTGCCTAGAGATGACCCTGAGGATTGCATGGTTGGGCCGGACCTGGAGATGCTCACAGGCTGGAGTGTGGGGCACCGGCAAACAAAAACAAAAACAAAAAAAGGAGAGGAGCAACGTCAACCTACAGGCCAACTTGGTGCCGGCAGCCAACTCTTACTACCTCACCTTCATGGCCATCACCTCCAGCGCCAAAGCAGATGTGACATTTGAGGAAGCAGAATAGCTCCTGCAGCTCAGGGTGAAGTGTATGAAGAGCCTGGGGGCTTCGTCGCAGCTGAAGCTGGGCCACTGTTGCACCTCACTGACTTCCTGTAGCCTTGTGCTGGAGCCCCGGCCTGGCAACATCACGGTGCTCTTCCGCAAGGTCAAGGGGCCAGCCGGGCAAGGTGAGTCCAGAGAGACCATCCCCATCCTGAGGGTGGTCTTAAAGATGGAACGTTCCACACACACAGTCCTTTGAGCTGGTGAAGCACCCACAGCCCAGCAGAGCACGGAGACTGCCCTGTACTGGAAAACGCTGCCCCCCTCCCCAGCCCACTGCCCGTCAAATGCCCCGGCAACGGTGTCTGATCCAGCCCACGGAATTGGCCTTGGGGCACTGCAGTCGCCCTGGGAGGTGTGGCTCTCTCCGTGGTCATCGCTTCCAGGAACTAAGTGCCCATGTGGCTGCCGTCTTCTCCACACCTTGGGCCCCACCCTGTGCTCCTTAACTCCCCTAGGCTCCCTGTCCGCTGCCTTCACACGCCTAGCCCTCTCCTCTGCGTCAGGGCAGCAATGTTTGGGGTTCGTGAGGCCCAGGGAGCAGGAGGGGATTGAAGCCCTGTAAGGGAAAAGCGGGGCAGGGCCAGGACCTCTTGTCCAGCCCTGAGACAGGGTGGCCCCTCATTCCTCCAGACCCAATTCCCATCCCCACCTCCCTAGGGTGGACTCAGTCGGGGCTGGTTTCAGTTTCTCCTTCCCAACAGGCCTTGAGGCAGCCCTTCCTCCCTCCGCCCCCGCTCCCCAATCCCGGTCCGAGTGCCAATCCCTCCTGGCCTTCCTGCTACCTCTGACCAGGCTCCCCACCCCAGCCCACCCCCACCAAATAGTAAAATTCAGCCTCTCTCTCCCTCACACCCCCACACGCAAAATGCAGACACAAAATAGCAAAACGTGGGGCTTCTTTAATAGGCCACTTTGGCTTGGAGTCTCCGTTATCCTAGCTGAAACTTGCCTCCAGCTGTGCTGTAGTCTGAAACTCTCCTTACCCTATCGTCCTCCTGGCCCCCTTTCCCTCACCAGGTCAGGTAACAGAACAATCTGCAGGCCCTTCCCACTTTCTCCGGCTTCCTCCCCAGTATGGCCTTTTTTTTTTTTTTTTTTTCCTTTTTGCATGTTTCATCCATCTTGGCGTCTGCTTCCCAGGATGCCCTAACTGCTCGTTATCCTAATTCTGACCATCATGTGTCATCACCAAGAACTGGTTTTCCTCTTTCTAGTTTTGCCTCCACAAATCCTCTGCCAGGGGCAACCAGAATATTCCATCTGTCTACAGATGGCCTCTGAAAGTATAAACTCTTGGCTGAGACCCGTGAGGGCTTTATGATCCCATTCCAGCGAATCCATCTTTCCCAGTTACCCCTCTGTGCCTTGTATTTTAGGTACATTGGTAATGACATGAATGTCCCCTACTCATTTCCTCTGTGCTTTAGCTAAGGTGGCCTCTTCTGCCTGGGATGCCCTTCCCTCCTCTTCGCCTAGATGAGACTGCTCATCTGGTTGGCATCTCTCTGAGAGAGCTTCCTGCATCACCTCAAGCTAGATTTGGTGCCCGGACCCCGCCAATCACCCTGTTCCCTACGTGCTTCTAGGTCCTATAGGGTATGGCTTTGTACCTTTTTTCCCACCTGAACTATGATCTCCATCGGGGCAGGAGCGGTGCCTTGTTGCAATTCCATAAGCACACGCTTAGCCCAGAGCAGTCATTCAATAAATATTTATTTTTCAGTTGAAAGTGTTAGACTCTAGTAATTCGTTAATTTACTATCTTTAATAGCTCTCAGAAGACAAAATAATTGATTAGTTTGTTCAAGGGTTTTGCAATAATGAGAGGACAAGTTGTTTGTACTTTGGAAGTTAACAGGATAGAGCAATGACTGCCCAGGGTTTTCTTCCTTTCAGGATTATGGGAACCTCCACCCACAAGGTCAGCAAAAGAAGAAAAATAATAACAAATGAGGAGCAATCCATTTTCCTTTGATAACAACGCTGGGGGAAAATTAAAATGTTAGTACTAATGATAAAATGGAGGTTGAAATTTTGTGGTGATCTAGTTTACTCATTGAACCCTAAATATTCGTATTTGAAGTAAGACTAGTAAATAAATCCGGTCTTTGGAGTTTTTTTTTTTTTAATGCAATAAGGTAAGCATTTTAATACTTTCTTTTAAGTCTATTTCAAAATATTGTAACCATTTACCCAAGTACGTGGTGGGGATGCACTTGATATTGGCAAATCAGATAATTTAAAAAGATACGCACATTCTGCCAATGCATCAATCAATTCAGGTTAAAGACCCAGTATTATCAGATTTTGTGGGTCCAAAACGCAGGTGATCATTACATCGTTGACTTAACAAACTTAAGGTTTGGATATTGTGCAACTACGGAAGGCAAATAGTGTTTTCTTTATCATATGAGCATGATAAAGCTTTTAGAAAGTTGCATGACATGGGAAAGCTGTAAAGTTGGGAAAGTTTGTGTTCCATAGACTCATCATCTTCTGACTCTTTCTTCTCCATTGCTCCTTAGGAATCAGGGATCTTTCTTTCTCTTTTCCATAGCAGTTTGCATAGTCTTCTAGGATTTAAGTTATCAGTTTGAATTGTGACTATTTGTTGACATCTATCTTTCCAACTCTTCTTTGTGTTCTTTGAGCATGAAAACTGATTCAGATTAAATGTATTGTTGTCAATGTCTACCACAGTGCATGGCACAGATTAGCATTCTCTAAATTCTTACAGAAGAGAGAATGGGGGAAAAAAGGTGAAGACAGGGTGGGAGAGAGAGATGGAGAGAGAGAGGAAAGAAAGAAATGAATCTAAGTGATTTTCCCATGAAGTCTCCTAAAGCATTTAAATCTCATTAACTATAAAATGGAAAATTTCATCTCTTATTCAGGGGTTGTTAGTTAGCACTGAACGGGTGGGAAAATTGTCTGTAGGGGAATGGAGGGGCTTCCCAGACCCTTTCAAGTCACATCAGATGAAATAATAGTTCAATACACTTTTTCATAGGAGGGTTCTGCTGGGAGCCAAGGAGCCGAAAATAATGATCAAGCTCTGAGCCTTGTGAAATAATATAAAGGGGACAGGAAGGAAGGAAAAGAAACCAACTAATTAGAACAAGGTAAATATATTAAAAAGCATTCAGACTGTAGGTGTATATTCTGTACAAATCAATTTCTGCTGCAATTCTTATAATTTGTTCACAGATAAGTGGCTTATGTTCCTCCTATGCTCCGCTGTTGATGCTAATTAACACAGGCTTGAGGTGCCTGGGAAAAGGAATATATAAATAAAAACAGTTCAGCAGATGATAGGGAAAGACATTTGCATGCAAGGCAACAGACTTTCACTCTCAGACTTAGAAATCTTTTAAAGGATGCAAAAATACTGTAAAGGTTTGTTCTCTCACCACAGACTCCTTATAAGAATATGTTCATAAGGTATATCACACATACCAGAATATCCTTTCCTACATTCTCCTCTCCATAGATAATGAGTTTGGTAATCACAGTTTTTATTCAAGAAGGGAGGGAAGTTTAATTAAACACATTCTAAATTACTCTATTTAGTGGTACGGTGAAGGAGGTTCAGAGTAGGTTGTGGGATTGGAAACACCAGTCCTTTTCTCCAGACTATTTTTCAAAAAACGGAAGACCTTGAGATTCCATCAATGTTTCTGGATTCTCAGTGGTTGCATTGTTTTTGTGGCCTGAAAAGCAGAGTTCAAGAGAATGCTCCTGATCTGCATTTTCAACTGAAGCTAGGAGATAGATTTAATTAAGATTCAAGTAAACAAACATTCAGCCAGGGCCTACTAAATACAAAACTTGGTGCTAAGCACTGAGTGCCCTTCAGAGATGAGTAACACTGGTTCCTCCCTCCTAGGAAGAGAGGAGGAGAAGATTTGTAAATCTTCCTTGGGGAGATTCAGATTCGTAAATAATAAACCTGCAATATCAGGAAGAATAAAAGAAGTACGAAAACAGAGCTAAGCGCAATAAGCCCTGAGAAAATAGAACGAGAAATAATGAATGCCCCCTTCGGGGTGTCAGGAGGGAAGAAGAGAATGCTTCTGGATGCAGTGGCATTTCATGTAGCAGAAAGGAAATGAGTCAGCATTCAGCAGGAGATATGTCCGGAAAGGTTCGCCACCAAGGTCATGTTACGCCTCCTTTGCTTCATTCAGGTCTGCTCAGATGCCCCCTCCTTGGAGAGCAGCACCGTGGCCTCCTCTCCCTGGTGAATGTAGTTACCCTGCTGGCAGATTTTCCTGGAAGTTCCTGTCTTTGAACTTTCCAAAGACAGCTGTCTTTTTCAATAAAATTGTAATTCATATTAACCAATTTTGATCAATTGGAGTATCTTTTGAAGGGCAGGAGGGCGAGGAGAGAACTACCTAAATAAATTAATTGATTGATTTAAAACAGAAAATTGTGCTGTAAATAAAATGTAAATCGGGAATGATATAATCACAGAAACCAGTTACAGTTTTAGAGAATTGTGACCAAAGGTTATACTAAGAGGGGTTTTATTAATACCCTTTTACCATTCTTCCCTAAAACAACATACATATTTTACTGAGTTGGCAAGATATTTTACATAATTTTCAATTAACAGTGGTAGGTGAAGTGCATGCTTTCTAAGACGTTAATATTCTGGATTTGGCAAACTGAGTCACTTAAATGGGTGGATGGTCTAAGAAACAAGGTAAATGATTCAAAGTAAAAAATAAAGGAAAAATATCAGAAGTGATTTAAATAAAAAGCAACACACTTACTAAAACAATTAGAAATTCTAAAACCCAGAAAATTTAAAAAGGCTCCTATAATCCTACCGCTAAAATTACTTTTTAATTACATTTAATTACTAATATGTAATTAAATCATTTTTTAAAAATGCTTTTTAAATACATAACACTCTATAATATTTTACTTAGTCATTTTCTAACTACTGAAACCAAGACTGTTCTTGGGTTTTGCCATTATAAAAACTGCTACAATTAACACGCTTAATCATACATAGTTTTCAATATTCAGATTACTTCTTAAGGATAAAATGAGTTGGGTAATGAGTCGGGTAGTCAGATTATTACACTCAAAAAGAGAGTAATTTTCATTTAATGTTATTTTAAATTACTTTGTGAAACAGTTAGAGGGCTTGAGACAGTTGTGGGAGGTAGAAAGTAATAGATCAGTGTGTATTCAGTATTCTATACATCTTATTTTAGTCTTTGCACGGAGAGCTTGTTGCCATTCAATCTTGTATCTCAGAGCCTAGCACAGTGCCTGGCACATAGTTAGATTCTAACTACAGTGTGTGTTTATAGAGCTTGAGTGCTAATTTAAGCATCTAAAATAAACCTATGATAAAATATGATGTGGAAAGATTATTTTGGTAAATATAATAAATATTTTAAATATTTAAGGCACATGTTTATGATGATTAATGCATCCATTCTGTTACTGGCTCTTAAGCACAATTTAAATACAGGAAAATTCAAATAATTAAGCTTACATATGTCTAAACTATCACTTTCAAACTGACATGGTTTAGGTATGATCCATGGTCACATCGTGCTGGAAAATGAAGTACAAATTTTTAGAATGAGTCAAAAAGTCCTTGATTCTATTTTTGAAATGTTCACTACATGTGCAGCAATGAGCAGGAGCTGTGGTAAATTGGAAGATAAAGTTTCACTATTTAATAGGAAAGTTAGAACTATGGATAACACAAATAGTTACAGTGTATGGCCCCAGGCTCCTTGCAAAGGGAAGTGTAACCTAAGAACTAGGACCGAAAGGTAAAGATCATGTAAAATAATCTACAAAATGGCTAATAATAAAATAGCAATCATAGGTAACATGTATCAAGTGCTTGCTATATGTCAGGCACTGTTCTAAGCTCTCTATGTGTATTAACTCAGGAGTTGCCTCCATAGCAATTAAATCAGGGGTTTAGGGGTATGGACCCAGCATCAATACTTTTTAAAGATCTGCCAGATAATTCCAAACTGTAGCAGAGTCTGGGAACCACTCAATGATCCCACAAGGTAAATATTCTTGTTACGATTCCTTACTAAGGTGGAAACTGAGTCACAGGGAGGTAAAGGGAACGCAAAGGGTTGAAAAGTTGAGATGAATCCAGGTGGTCTGGTTCCAGAGCCCTTCATCTTGACCACTGCAGAGGCTCCCAAGTGCTTTACTGCCATTTCTAATGCATAACTTTGATTTTTATGAATTTAAGGAAATTTTCAACACACACCTTAAAAATAATCATTTTAGGGGGTTATGATCTATTCATACGCAGTTTGTTTACTACCAGCATGTGTGATACGGTCTCCCTGGGTACTACCTATCTTTACCTTGAAAAAGGTTGTGCCCCAATTCCTTAACCTCCTCCCACCCCCAGATGTTTTTGCTACTTATATTTATCTTTAGAGTCCACCAAAGTCCACATCTGGGAATTGGTTGCACTTGTGAAAAAAAGGGGCCCAGGGGTCAAGCAAAGTAGAGCATACACTGAGGTTCTTTCTGTTCCTGAGACCCCATTCAGGTCCCAGGTTTTGACTGTTAGACGCCAACTACTATGGCTTCTTTTGTTCAGCCTCTGCTGCAGGCTTAAAGTTCCTCTTTCATCCTCAATCTAAAGTCATGTTACATTATGGGACTTCGGCGGGGGGGGAGGGGGTCCTAGGTTTTCTGCTTAGCTTTGCTACTCTCACTCTATGACTTCAGGCAAGAGGCATATAATTTCTTCCAGACTAGCGTAATGTGTGCCATTCTAAGTGGACTCTGGAGATCTGCTTGGTTAAGTTTTTGGTTCTCTGGCACTTCATTGCTCTAACTTTAAGTTCAAGTATGTACTCCTACAGAACGCTCACTTATTTCCAGACCTTCAGAGTCACCATGACTGCTGATTTCTAAGTCCACTGTGAACTTGGGCGTTCTTCTGTGAACATCTCCTGTCTGCAGGGGCAAGTGTGGTCATAGCTATCCTTGTCCAAGCAACTGCCTTTCAGTTATAACTTGGGGGGTACGACTCAGTACTTAATCCCCCCAGAGCTGTGTATGTAAGACCAGATCAGCTTTAATAAACTAGGCACTTGGGCCTGAGGAATCGCACAGATGTGGGACCCTCCTATGGAGAACAAGTTTTCTTCCATGGCTCTTTTTTTATGTCCTAGGAGATGTATTCATGGCCATGGCCCCATGGTTGCATTAGCTAAAATTTCCCTCTAGCGAAACCGCACATTTTACAGTGGAATCACGCAAGCCCACCGAAAGCTGGAGTATAAGCCCCGCCACTGAGCTCTAAGTTCCAAGGTCAAGGATTCCACATTCCAGGCTCTGCCAAGAGGCAAATGGGACTGAGAGTGGCAGTTAGAATTTACATAAGAACCTGAAGGCTTCCAGCCACCATTTATAAACCTCATGGTTTGTTATCTGTTGAAAAAGAAATCTCACCCTTTGTCATTATGAAACCCAAATACGGAGAAAGAAACTGATCACTCCTGCTTCAGTAAATCGTTTCTGAAAGACCTTATCAGGCCACTAATAGTAACATTTTTTCTGCATTCTAACCTGCCCCTGCTGTTTTTTCCTAAAATGGTAAATTCAGGGGGCAGGCTGTATTTTGTTCTATTTCCCAACCTTTAATTAGCAAAAGAAAAAAAATACATGAACAAAGGAAAAGCTCATGCAACAAAAAGGGAGAGAGACTGGGGGTCAGATTCCTCAGATTCCTCTGACAAAGGGGTCAGCCCTGCGTTTGGTTGCCTGGAACCCTTGGCAGGGGCGGGGGTTAGACAGGGCAGCTGAGGATGACAAGTGTCCAGGGCAAGTACTGACGACTTTGAGGAAGCTTGACAGTAGGGCTTGGGACAAGGAGAGTTCCTGAGCCCCAGGCCCAGTTCAGGCCTGGCACACATCTGGATTCTGTTCCGGGGATTCAGAGCACACACAGCCCTGGGAGAAACCTACAGTCCAACCCCCAAAAAATTTGGAGGGGAAGCTGTGGCCCAGTGTGGCCTCACACAGCCACACTCTGAAGGAAGCTGCAGATTTACCACCCACCCCAAGTGCTGCTGGGGCCAAGGCCCCTTCTAGAGATGGCTGGGACCAACCATGGCAAGAATGATGAGCTGGAGGCTGGGCCAATGCCAGCAAATGGCATAGCGCCACTTTAAAGCCATTTCAGTGAGACCAAATGTTGTTCTGACAGATCAAGAGAACCTAAAACAAATCGCTCGACATTTAATCAGTTTCACATTTTTGGACCTCTCCATGATGTTAATACAGTAGACTTGAAACATTTAAAGCAGATACCTCCTAGGCTTTCAACACACTATTTTCTCCAAAACATGAGTACCTCAAGTCTTAAAGTGACTGCCTCAGACTCATTAGAGAATGGAGTAAAAACAAGTAGAAAAATCACAAAATCTTGTTGCTGTGTCCCACAGTTTTGTTGACTTGTTAAGTGACTATTTCCTGTGTGAAGGAAGCTACTGTTCAAAGTGTGCCTCAGTGACATTATACATTGCTACGTTTCACTGACCTCCAGGGTAATTCCAAAGTGTAAACTTTGTGAGTGTCAAGGGTCTGTAATGAAAGAATAGCTCTAGCAAATGATTTTGCTCCCCAGGTAAGAAACCAAGGACTTCTAAGACAGGGTCCCATCCTGTGAGCTGAGGACCCCTAGTGGTCGCCATAGTAATAGCTCCTTCTGAAGAGTAAGCGTTGCCTGGAAAATGAGTTAAGTATCTGAAACACCATTTTTCTGTTGTGATTAATATAATACAGCATCATTTAAAGTACTGAAAATGTTACAACGGCTGTTCATTACTGTCATTCTTTTTCAATTAAAAGATACCCAAAATACTATGACTAACTGGAGAGAGTCGGATGTTTTGATGTTATTCAAGATCACAAACGCCTGCTTTGGATACTCATCTCCAGGACAGTTACTCAGTTTTTGGTAAGTGGCATCTCAGATAGTTGGGTCCACTGAGAATAACAGAAATGTGCTATAGAACTCAAACAGTAACAGAATTGTATTAATTATAAATAATACACTTACTTTCATTGCAGTAAGTTTCAGAAAAAAAAGCACTGATCTACAAAGGAGAATTTGCAGCCTTTGGCCAAATACGAAGTGGAAATCACATAAAACAGCACTAAAGAAACAAATGAGCAAATTTCTTCACATGGGAACTTTGGCTTTCACTGGCTATTAGTGGAAATTGCAAAATGCAAAGCTCTATGGGATACTAGACCCTCACTTCAAATTTTTAATTCATTGTTTAAAAACTTCACACACACACACACACACACACACACACACACACACACACACACACACACAGTTACGGCATGGCCTTGCTCAGCTGTATATGTGTAACCCCCTTTATCCCTCTGAATCAATCATTATTTCATTATTGAAGTATTCTCGTAGATTGCCTGATTTTCCAGGGTTAGTCTCTTGGGGAAATCAAAAAAAAAAAAAAAAAAAAAAAAAAGAATTCTTTAATAGAAAAACAGTGCTCTGGAATTGATGAGAGAATTTTTTCCACTTACAGTTTCCCTCCCCTATACTCAAAATAATATCAGACAGTACTTAAGGTATCAGGGGAGGGGAGGGCAAGAGTTTTCAGAAAATACTGGGCAATACATTGCGATTCAGATTCTCACTCCTGGTACCAAAGGATAGTTAGTGAAAAAATAGCGAACGCCTTCCTCACGATTGGTTAAAACCAGATGATGAATTTTCATATCAATATGTTTCTAAAGACAGGCATGAATGCTTGAAACGCGCAAAAATAATTTACTCTTCAGTCTCAGATACACAAATATACTTAAGAAAGAGAAGTTTTATTAGGGCAATTTCACTTTATTTTTCCATACAGCAAAGTCAACTACTGCAGTAATAATAAAATAAGCATAAAACAAATTGCAGCCCAAGACAAAATACATAATTTTAAGCAACTACAAGCAGAAAGTAAGTTGTGATTACATAATAGTAAAACCAAGCACATCTGTCCTTTCAGCAGATGAAAGCGGGAGGGTTGCTGATAAGTGCAACATGATAACCAGCTGGAGTGAAGGCTGGATACACAAATTCATTAAACAAGTGCCCATTATCACATTTGCTTTTTTGAGTGCTTCTGAGTTGAAAATTAAAACCGTGAAATTTGAACTGTGTTTTACTTTTCACCTGCTGAAAGAACAGGATCCTACGGCAATTAAGAAACAATCACATAACCATGGCTACGGTGTATTGTTTGGTTTGCCTGCTTATGGTTTAAATTTTGTGAAAGTCAATACTTGTTTTGAAGATTTCTTTTTTGTGTGTGTGTGAACAATAAACCACTGAAATTGGCAGAAACTGATTTGTATAATATATGTCCTTAGTATAGTTCTTTCTCTCTTGTTGTTGTTTTTTTTCGTTGAAGTTTTAAACATGCAGTAGTTTTGAAAAATGTACGGAATATCTGATCCATGATTTCACCTTAATGGTTGAAGTACCTGCTATTTTTGGTAATGATCTTCAGGCAGATTTGGCCCAATGGAGTTTTTGTCAGTCATGAGATCTCGGAAGGATGGCATATCTTTCCAGCTGAAAAAATCCTGGCAAACTACAAGCTGTCCACAATAAAGCAAAGCAACATGTTTGAAGGGATATGGAGTGCTAACTCTGTGCCACTTTTGCAAGCAATTTTGCTCAGTCTGTCATTTTATTAGCCTTAACAAAACTCCTTGTAATTATAGACGTTTTTATTCAAAATAAGATCTTACTATTATACAGGTTTCTCTCTTTTGACTATATACAGAAGTGCAAAAAGTCAACCTTCTCTCTAGACGTTCCAACATGCTAAATTGCAGCATAATCAACCCTCAAGAGTTTGCACACACGCTATAATTCTCATTACGTAAACTTTGAGTATTTGGATTATCAACAAAAAGTCCCTTGTTCTATTTATTGATTATGCAGCTTATTTATAACAAGGCCTGATATTCAGGGATTTCAAAAATATTAAACAATACTTTAACATTTGAAATGGATACAGTAGAAAATAAATTTTATTCTAATATCTAGGATCTAGATCTTCTTATAATAACTAATTACAAACAAAATAAATCATCAAAATATTACTCAATTGTCTGCCAGGATTGTTGCAATAGCAACAACTTAACTTCTTACTTAGCAATGATTATATATTTATAAGATATCCATATAAAAGATCTTTGTTCTTTTAATGAAAACTAGACAAGAACTAACAATGACTGACATTCTTACACTTTAATATTAAATCAGTAAAATATAAATCATTTAGTTAACAATAATACGAATATTCGTATGACACTACATGTAATTCAAAACTGAGTATGTTATGAAGGAAAAACTACTTTAATTTTTTTGTATTTTGAAAAATTCATCGGTAAAATCTAATAAAACAATAGTCTATAAACTGAAATGGTATTCCATTGTTAATAGAAAATGAAATCTAATAAATGTAGGAAATGAAAAACTACATTTTAACAAGAAAAATAAGTAATATTCTATAATGTAACTAACTACAATAACATGTGAAGTCACCATTACTCTCTTAACATGATTGAAATTACATTGGTATGGGTTCCAACCCGTAATGTAATAATCTAAGGCTTTAATAGATGTACAGTACAATCAGTAAAATCAACACATCAGTCTTATATTAGAAAGCATCTCTCTCAAGCATAAAAACTTGCAGTAAACTTGGAAGTATGGAAAGTTCTATAACCGAACTTTCACTTCTCCCATTCCATACTATAACTACCAGTGACCTAGCCCCTACTTCAGCAATTTTTAGAACTGCTGAACAGAGCAAAAATATCCTTTACTAGCTGCAACATCCAAACCACAAAAAAAAGGAATTCCTTTGGATGAATCCATTCTTAAAAACTGAATGCACATCTATTTTTTTTTTAATTTTGTAAAAGGCTTTCTAAGGCTATAAGCAGTTAATCAGAACAAAACAAAACAAAACAAATCACATATAAAATTCACCCATGTACTTAACCCACCCAATTACTAGGTTAATTAAACATTTCCCATTTTCATATTTTGGTTTATCATGCATCTGATGACAGTGCTGCTTTCCTCTTTGTTTAGAGTCACTATTTTAAATGTGACTGTGATGAAGCGTTTAAGCAAATGTGAAACCATTTTTGCAAAGCATTTATAGTCTTTTGACTTTTGACAGAGCTATAAATAGAAGCAAAATAATTTCCTCAAACGTTTTTTTTCGTTATCGTGTCTCAGAAATGGCATATCCCTTTTGAATAACATGTTATACAGTATAGTATGCAGAAATATTACACTACAATGCATTAAAATAATTTTATATATATATCTATTATATATATCTCCAGTATGTGTGAGTTTATCTGTATTGAGAGAGTTTGTGTTGTGCTGTCTATTGTTACTGCAGAGTTAAATTGGCCATTTCTGAGACAGCTTTGGTTTCAAAAAAAAAGAAAAGAAAAAAAAAAAAGAATGGTGCCCTTTGACTGATTAGTACTAGCAGATAAGCAACAAAATGTGGCTCTGAAAACAATAACACTGAAGAAATAATACTCTAATTTGATATACAGTCTATGGCACTTCATGAGAATCCTTAACAACATGGTACTTAAAGCCATGATGTGCTTTAAAAGATACACAGTTGTGGTTTTGCTTGGCACATTCATCTCTGTCAGATCCCTCCCTCACCGCATCTTAAAATCTATTACATTAAAAATATTACTCTCAAACAAAAATGACTGTGCATGCACGCTCTCATCTATAATGGCAATTTTAAATACAAGGTGCACCTTTGTTATTTGTAAACCTTGAAAGAAATAAACTTATTTTTAAAAAATTATATCTTGGTCTACAGACGTACCAATACATAATAGAATCATGGTTACACCACAGTCTGTCTTTTCAAGATGGCATGAATATATAGGAAACTAATTAGGTATGCATATTTTAATGCATAACTGTGCTAGAAAAGAAAGATGATGTTGTTCTTTTAGACAGGAATATCACCTCAGCACAAATATCAATTAAATGTACAAAGTGTATAGGCAACAGTGTGCAGTGGATTTCCATGGTGTCTCTTCTTCTGGTTAACATGCAATATGTGGATGTCTTGTGGCTGAGGGGTTTTTGTGTGTGTTGCTTGACGGTATATACAATATGGCTAATGACCTCGTCCTTTACTCTAACCAAGCACACTGTCCTTTCCTCTTTAGTATGATCTACAAGGGAAGAAGAGATAAGCTTTGTTAAAATAGACAATAAAGCAGTTTCCAATATATACTGAATATGAAAATTGTATTTCTTGATTTCAAGTGTAAATACACGTATGTCGTTCTGGCTTCATATAAAAACAAAAAACACTTCACAAGTACAAGTGGACCTAAATTTACATGTCTAAGAGAATAACAGGACATGTACAACTTAATAAAATTGTGGGCTTTGCTCAAATATTACCCAATACTAAGTTAAAAGTATAAAATATACTTGCAGAATCAAGGGGCAGAATGTAGTAGAGCTCTTTTTGAGTGCCGTCATTGGGGGGCAGAATTTAAGCTCACTTTAATTCGTCTCTTTTATGGTTTAATAGGTTTCAAGAGTAATCATCTGGTCCTACAAAATTAAAATCCATGCAACAATAAGTCCTATTAAACATGACTCATCATATTTAGGTGCTTCACTAGCACAGTACATGTTTGGGGGAAAAATTATACTTTTAAGTAACTGTTTTGGATAAAGTTTGGGATTTTTTTCCCCCCAAAGCCAGGAAAAATAAAAATCTCTTACGCTCCTGACAAATTAAGGTGGAAGAGATATTAGAGTGTACTTGTGAATGAACAGTTCCAGTTTTTACATGAACTTTGTTCTCATCAGAGGATCTTTAAATATTAAAAGTATGCTTTAGAATACAATCTTGCAAATGAAAGAAGTCACCATTTTGCTACACTCAATAACCAGTTTAATTATTGCAACTACTCATGAAAATGAGCAATCATTTGATAAATAAACAGAACATTAAGACTCTAAGCTTCAAAACAGACAAATCCACTGGTTTGCTAATTGATGAACTTATGGCCACTTGGTATCATTTTTTTTCAACCTGGATTATGGCTCAGAACTAAACATAGTTACATATATACATTCCAAACATACCCAGTTGACTACGAAAGCTTAAAGTCGATCTTTTTTAAAACATGTCAAAAGGAGAACTTTTCTTCCAAACCTACGTACTACAAATAATGTGCTTATTCAAAAATGTGGCTCTTGTTCAGGATAATTTATTATCAGATTATTGAGAAAGCTTTTGAAGTAGACAAAAATCATGTTTAATAATTTAATTCATGATTGCAGCATGTCTTTGGTGGTACTTCTTGGACTGCTCTCAAATTGTGTCTATCTTCTTCTCCTGCATGGGCTCAACCTTTGTCCAGTTATTGCTGTGGATTATGATCACAAGGGCCTCAGAACTGGTTCTCCGCCACCATCTCCTCACTCACACACACCGTCCCTTCTTTGGAAAGGCCCTCACTCCTCCCTTCCCTCTATAGCAACTGCCATTGCCCCAATTCACTTATTTGCTGACTCTGCTGGAAAAAGTTGCTCCTTCATCTTTGCTCCAAGAGAAATTTGTTCAAAGCTCTCGTATTTTAAAGATTTATTTATTTATTTATTTGACAGAGAGAGACACAGCGAGAGAGGGAACACAACAAGCAGGGGGAGTGGGAGAGGGAGAAGCAGGCCTCCCGCCGAGCAGGGAGCCTGATGAGAGGCTCCATCCCAGGACCCTGGGATCATGACCTGAGCCGAAGGCAGATGCTTAATGACTGAGCCACCCAGGCGCCCCAAAGCTCTCGTATTTTAACATAGTGTGCTGAAATTTCCATCTTTATCTCATTGTCTATTCACTTTATCTCACTGACATGGTAGCACATAGCAATACATAGCAGCACGAGAAAATCATGTCTAAGTGTGTTCATGAACAGATACATGGAGGGAAGCAACAAAGAAGGATCACCCAACTTATTACCAGATTCAGTTTTAAACACGGTGGCTCTTTTTAAGTATAAAGAATATTCTGAGCAGATATGATAGATTGAATGCATGTATTCTGAATAAAGCAGATCCTCTAAGGATGAAAAATGGCCACCTTTCACAAGTATCTAAGTCAATGTGTCTGAAGGAAAATCACAAGACTTTCAAATTATTTTTTGAGCAATGGCAACATCTTCAGAATCATGCAATCCTCTAAGGTGACTATTTTGAAGTACCTAAAATTCATTCGGATACGTAGATGTATGTGTATGCACAGATGTGAGTGTGTGTATACATCTAATTAAAGTCCAACTCATGGGCGCCTGGGTGGCTCAGTCGGTTAAGCATCTGCTTTCAGCTCAGGGCATGGTCCCAGGGTCCTGGGATTGAGCCCTGCATTGGGCTCCCTGCTCAGTGGGGAGCCTGCTTCACCCTCTCCCTCTCCCTGATGGTACAATATCTCCCTCCCTCCCTCCTCCCCCTACCTGTGCTCTCTCTCTCTCCCCCTCAAATAAATAAATAAAATCTTAAAAAAAAAAAAAAAAGTCCGACCTCTTTACACTCAAATAACCCCGTGTGCGTGTGTGTGTGTGGTAAAGCATGGGGCAGGGGGAGTGGGTACATGTTCTCCTTTAGGATTTAGCAAAAAATTAAAAAAATATTTAAAAAGATGACCTACACCAGGGTTCAGCAAACTACTACCTGTGGGCCAAACTGGGCCTGCTGCTTAGCTTTGTAAATAAAGTTTTATTGGGACAGAGCCACACGCTTTCATTTTCCTATCATCTCTGGCTGCTCTCATGCTACAGGGGCAGAGCTGAAGAGCTCCAACAGAAAAGAATGGCAACAGAAGCCATGTAGCCCACACAACCACAAATACTTACTACCTGGGCTTTTCAGATCGATACCATCTATTTAGTTTTAAGTCATTTTTTCTTCATGCTTGTGTTTATTTCTAATAAAAATAACAATCTAATCAACAAAATTTATTTTCCCTAAGTATTACGTATATTTAAGTGATATTAACGTATGTATTATAAATGTGTATAATAAAATTCCTCATAACCCATTTAAGATAAAAATAAAAGATATAATAAAGATAAAAATAAAGATAAGGATAAATAAAAAATAAAGATAACCCATTTAAGATAAAAATTCCTTATTGCACGCAAAACCTTCAGTACTGAAACAGATGCTGATTTCTAAGTACATTCATTCATCTAAGCTTTGTTTAATTTGTCTGTACCTTCTACGTATAGAACTGTGCCAGTCACTAGGCAGGTGTTCAGTAAGTATCTGATGATACTGAATTTAAAAAATAATTAAAATAAAACATATAAATATTTTCTCATAAAAATTTCACAAAATTTTCTGCAGTGCATCATACCAAAGTTATCTTAAAAAACCACTACGAATAAATACACACTATATATGACATAAGGAACTTACTGTTTAGTGATGAAAATTCTACATCTGGGTTACATACTTGTGGCTAGTCAGATGTTCGGCAGATATTATGGGTATCTAGCAAATAAAAAATTATCTGATGAATGATCCATGCAAGCAAGCCAACAACCAAGAGATGAAAACATTTTAATATTAAATTTATTTAAAAAAGTGAAATTCAGCTGTGAGGTGACAGTCCTTATCTGGCCAACATAACAGTAAGTTAATGTAAACTTAATATCAAGGTAGCAACTCATTGTTTAAAATCTTTGTGTTAAATACTATTCTATAAATGTTATCAGTTTTTAGGAAGTAAGAGAAGTAAAACTATTAAAAATTCATGCACAGCAGTAATTGAAAGAAGCCCTTTTTGTTGGCCTACACACACACACCTGTGGTTTCACTTATGCAGTCATCCAGAAATCAAAGTAGGAAATGCCTTGCCTACTTTTGTGCAACCAATTTCTAACATTTTTGTTCAACTTATGGTTTCTAGTTTTTTTTTTTTTAAATTAAAAATACGAGGTAAGAATTTTAAAGGAGTACTTCAAAGGAACCCGATAGGAGCCTAGGTTCATTTCGGAATCCATTTCTGAATCCTGATGGCACAATTTATTGTATTATAAATGGGCACAAGAATTTAAAAAACTTGAGAGAAAATATAGTAGGAAATCAATATAGAGGTGCCTCATCGCAATGGTCCCCAAAGCAATGACCTTCCAGTTTGTAGCCTGATTCTCCTCCAATCCAGCACTGTGGCCGCTAACCTGGGAGCAGGCAGCACAGTAGCGTGAGGCAGTCAGAGGACTGAAAGCACGGGTTCTAACCCTAGTGGATCCATTTCTTGGCTGTGTAACCTTGAGCCAAGCACTTAATTACTCGATGTTTAAAAGCTTCTTCGTCTGTAAAATGGCGCCCATCCCATCTCGGCAAGGGTGATGGGAGAAGAGCAAAATCACGTCCATGAAGGCATTTCGTTGTTGTTGTTTCAATTTAGATGTCCTAGACTAATGCAACATATTACAATCCACAGTCTGGAGTATAAATTAATATGCTTCTATTTTATTTCCATTTCTCAGCTGACATCTTTACACAATTTTACAGCATTGGCAAATGGCACGAAAATGTGCTCCAAGCATAATGAAGCTTCTCATACCATTTTTCCTGCTGCTGCAGGACAGGATGTTGCACCCAACAGTGTAGAAGCATCAAGGATGGGGCTGTCGAAACATACCAAGGACCTTCAACACCAATTGATGCAGATGAAGGGCCAGCTATAAACTTCTGCATGCATGCAGGCTGCATTTTGTGGCATCAGCTATTTCCAGCATTGCTAATATACTGTAGGCATATACATATGTATGTATATGTAGATATAATATATGTGTCTATATATATATCCATTTCCCTTTTCTTTCTTTTGGTTGTAAAACAGTACAAAGATCCAAGATTATGCATGAAATGGTCACAGCACAATGCAAAAAGTAAAGTGTCCCCTACAACCCAGGTGGCCCAGGGCATCTTGGAATTTGCTTTGCTATATAGTTCGGCTTACACCAGCAATTCTGTCGTCATATGTGGTAAACGCACAGAGCTCAGCATCATCAATTTGCACCATAAATGGATCGCGTTGAATCCATTAAGAAATTTCTGCCATAGATTACTTACTAACATGCCACATATGCACAATCTAGAATTCTTGTAAATGAGTCTGATGTGTTAGCATAAATCCAGGGCTATTTTGACAAGCTTCGGAAAAACTAATGGTTTTTTGCCAAGAAATGTTTAAAGCTTGCCTGAAACTTTAAAATACATCCATTTTGGCAGGCTGCTTTTGAAAGTTTTTAATGGCTATGCTAATAGCTTATGGTTCTTCAGCAAGACGTGGTGTCCGGTGGAGAGCGGGGGTACCTGCTTCTCACAGCAATAAATACCAATTCAGATGGCACTTAATTGGCCTTCTCTGCCCAAGGGGCCACATGCTGACTCCTTTGCTACATTTACCTGTAGTCTGTGGGTTATGTGAAACTTGATTTGGCTCTAGATTTTTTCACATGCTATTAACCATACTGAACTTTGCTTTTGTAACAAACACACCTATATGTTAAAGCCAAAACCTCCTTCACCTAAGTTTGATTTTGATTCAACTGTTACTTTCTAGGGCACAATTTAAAATAGGATCAGAGAATGCTGGCTGAACCAAGGTCAATTTTTAAACTTTAATTATTTTAATAATCATTTTCTTTTAAATAGTTATTCTTATATGTCACAAAATTCAATTTTCTGAAACAGATCCCACTTACTTACGAGTAAACTGTGAAACCGTTACTCCACAAACATGGATGGAACACAGAATGACTCAATTTACCATCTTTGATGTCTTTTTTTCCTTCATAACTCTCCAAAATCTATGCTGGTTAATTACAGAAATAAGAGCGCGTGGGTTTTTTTTTGTTTGTTTTTGTGTTTGTTTTTCCTTGAAAGCACTGAGAATCAAAACCTGGACGCCAATTTAAATTATTTTGAACATACAGTCTGCTTATCAAACAAAACCGTCATGAATTTGTAAACAAACTCTATTTACAAGACTGGTCATTTGTGGCATATATAACGTATTTTTAAACATTTTGCCTTTTATTAAGAATTTAGGCAAGAACTAAGAGACGGTATATACCAAATGTTTATAATGAACACCTAAAATTAGCTGCATTTTTGACCGGTCAAAACCCCTGCACGATGGAGACCCAGTGAGAATTGCTTGTGTAAATATCATTTTAGTAGCTTTAGAAACGGAGCCGCGACAACTCTGGAGCACTTATAAATGGCATCGAAGCATTCTGCTGCTCATCATAGAGAGAATGTGTAGGCCAACAAGAGGTATCTTTGAAACCCCATGCTATTAAAGCACCCACCACAGCCCTCACGTACACACGATTCCCACTGACCTCAATGGGAAAGCCACGTGCGTAAGGGCTGTTGGACCGAGCCCTATTAGAGTTGGTTTTTAAGAAACAAAGCTGTAAATTAGCAAACCTGGTTGGCTGTGGCTGTTGCAGCGAAGGGAACACTTGTGGCAGATGTTGTTGCTGCGGACACAGTGGCTGGCGTAGCACCGTGCACCATGGGAACTTTCGGAGGGAAAATCAGATAAGCAAACATACAGAAGAGTGTAGCAATATGGAAACCATGGCAACATGGAGGCGATAATTGGGCATGGTATTTATCACAGCAATAAGCCATGTGACGGGACATCATCACCAGCGAGTGACATGCAATCACAGCGCAAAGCAGGACAACATTCCAAGGAGAGAAGGGGAAGGGGGATGAAAGAGAAAAAAAAGGGGAAAAAAAGCTTGTTACCATCAAATCAAGAAAATTGACACAACAGGCTTAATTTGCTACGTCAAAAACTAGAATTTTATATAGTGTTCACAGTCAGACATTCAAAATCTACATCAAAATACAGGTCTTTACTTCATTTATACAGTTATCTGTTTGAATGAATGTATTTTTTATTTATTATTATAAAAATACACAATATATTACTTTTACGATACAGATTTTTTTTTTTTTACACACCAGAACTCATAGTCCAATCAAAATCCACCAAAGGTGACTAAAGGAAACTTGTGTGTAAAGAAAACATTTATGTGAGTCCATGTCAATTAAATAGAAAATGGCATTTAATTGACAGGTGTTAGTAAAAGGGAAATGGACTTGCCCAATAGATATAAGTTAAAACTTAGCAGTGGATTTTGAGGGGCTGTGAGGTGCACCATAGGTTTAAGATAATCAAGAAACAAAGCTGGGACCTACCAACACTTGTAGCGGGTGTCATGCACAATATTGAGCCTGCCCATCATGCATTGCAACAGGAAGGTGGATTTGAAAAGGGAAAAGAATTAAAACATCCCATCACACGTGTCATTAGGAAATTCATTTGAACAAAGAAGAAAAATTGTTATTATGGGAACAGTGGCATGTAACTGTCAGCACAATCAAATCATACAATAGCACAGTGATCAATTAGAACTAGTCTCAAGTGAAGAATAAAAGCCAGTTTAACTGTGTGCTGGTACACTTTGTTTCTCTTAATCGCTGCCTAAAAATAAAGGTATTTTGGGAAAAGTTCGGACTTGCTTCATTCTTTTAAAAATCATATTGTAATTTGTTTTGTTTTAATCTGGTTACTAGCCATCTGGCGGCTTTGCTATTTCTGACTTTAACATATGACTGTATTGCACATTTTCTTTATATTGCCCACATGTTAAATAATTAGAGAAATTATTTCTTACTAAAATGCTAGATAATCCAATGCACAAAACTGGCTTAACGATGTAATAAAACCAAAATACTCATTTTCATTCCCTTGGTTTTATTTCCCTGCTCACTCTAGCAGCAACCACACAGACATGGAAGGGGTGGCGATCATCCATCCGTACAGGGATTTTATTTGGAGGGATACCAAGCAATAAATTATGCATAAAGAGAAAGTGAAACTTCTGCATTGCCTTTGTTTGGAATTTAAATGTAGAAAAAACCTTTAGAGGGGATTTACTTAGAAGTCTCAAAGTGGTTTGCTTAATAGGTAGCTGGGGAAACAGACTGGTTTTCACTGCTGGGTTAGACCTTCAGGACTTCCTGGAAGAGCAAACGTTCTAGAAAATTGCACATACAAAAAATCGTTGATTAGACTTCAGTGAAAACCCTGAATGGGAGATAATGAAGATATCTGCATCGCATATGGGGGGTTAACAGTGATGTTTCCATCGTTCCAACCATGGTGTTAAAGTATTATGTATATAGGCCCCGTTCTCTTTTACATATAAACAGTACAAAATGTAATTTTTTTTTTTTTTTTACCAAGCACAGGGCACTTCCCCACATAAAGAACTACTGTTCTTTCTCTGAGATTATTTTAGATTTCTAGGTTTTAAAATATCAAATGATTTTATATTTCTATCTAAATCTTGGCACATCCTATTTAAACACTAGCAGCATCTGGGATGAACATTTGTTAGAAAAATATCTGCCAATTGAGTCTTGTCATAGATGGCCCTACAAAACAAAGCTGCCATTGAGAAACACAGATTACTGAGCTGGCATCCCCGTAACAGCTGCAATTAGTCTGTTATCACAACTGGACCGTGGGCACAATGATCAGTGATTCAGCTCGGCCAAGGAGCAAGGGAGGCATCCTCTCAGGTGGAGTGATACTACCCTGAAAGGCATTTTTTTTTTTTTTTTGAGACACTTCAAGATCTCTATCATTTGCTACTGCTACCGAGTCAAAGACTTGTGAAAGACAACAACAAAAACAGACCAGTAATAACAAAGACGTTAACTGGAGACAGTAGAGCAAGCGAAATTTAATCCTGGGTCTAGATCCTGTGAAATCATTATCCTCTCAAGGTGGGGCACGAGGACTGGGACAGAGAGGAATGAGAGAATGAATGAAAAACAATAATGTGGTATTCAAGGAATATTAAAGCCAGTTTAAATACTGTACAGGTCCTATGTTTTAAATTTACTCTTTGTTATTATGCTGCAATTTGCCTATTCTATTTCATCCCATGCATAATTTAGCCTGCACATGCTGAAAATGAGTTAACTCTCCTATCTGTCTAAAGCTTCTATGATTTGAATTTTAGTTTGAGTTATCTTCCTCATTACCATTATAACCAGTGCACACAGTTTTGAGAGGGATTTGCAGCAAATAAACATAAGGCAGCAATGAAAACGCTAGCCAGGTGCAATAACTCACAAAAATGAAGACATAATGCTGTAGGACCCACTTACCAAAACCAAAAATCACTTTGAAATGACCGTAATATCCATCTTTACATCAAATTGGGTTGATTTACTAGTAACGATGCACGAATAGCCAATTGAAATTTTTTTCTTTAATTTTCAACACAAGGCAAATTTTAAGTGAATGTATTTGTCAATTTCAAATTTCCCCTATGAAGATATTTGCATAGCAGAATGATGTGTTTTTGAGGAATGCATTACTGTTTGAAGATGCAGGGAAAACAAGTAGGAAGGTAATTCACAAATGCAATACATGCACAATTAAAAATACTTCAAGGAGAAGGGAAAGAAGTAGAAGAGAGAAAAAGGATTTTAACGGAGACTTGGTTGGAGGTTTGAATGTGGATGTGGTAATTCAAGCCTATGTATGGCTAGAAGTATAAAGCTGATTTAGGGTCTTCTAAAATTTGTATCATTCAGGACTAAACTTGTGTCATTTAGGGCTCAAAGTTCACAATCAATTGAATTATTCTCAAAATTGATATCCAAAACAGCAACAGCTTCATACAGTTTGTTTCTATCCAATGTTTTGAATTCTATTCGATTACACTACTGAATTCAAGAAATAACAAATAAAACCTAGCACTTACTACATTCCAGGCTTTATTCTAAACTCTTAGACCTGCCTATGAAAGTGCTTTAAGAGAATGTTATATAAAATTGTTTAAAACTCATTTAAACCCAACCTTATGAAATAATTACCATTAGTATCCCCATTTTATAGATTAAAAAAAAAAAAAAAAAACAAGGTATGGAGAGAGATTATAACTTGTGGTGGAGCTGGATTTAAACTCCCAAGGCTGATTTATCATCACTGTGCTGAGTTTCAAGTAAACCATCTGCATTAATTTCATTAATTATAATAAAAGTGACAAGCTGGGAATTTTTTTTTCTGTTTTCAGCCCCTTGCACCTCCCCTCTCACTCCCACCCCCACCCCCAAAGAAAATTTCCTGGCCTTCTGTTGCTTTCTATCTGGTAAGTTGCAACACAAGCCAAAGCTGAAGTTGCTTAAAGCACATATATTTTTAGATGGTTTTAAATCACAAGCCCACACTGAGGGCAATATACTAGGAGGAGAGAAGAGAGGTGTGTTTCTGAGGTTAGGAAGTAAGCACAAATGGTGAGGGAGAGCAGGGAGAAAAATTCCTCAAGATTCAGAGGAGAGGAGTCTGCAGGGTCGTGAGTAGTTGGACACATGGCCTGTTCTCCCACAACCACCCCACAGGCACAGGCTGTCAAGGGAATGGGCTGCTTATGAGGCTAAGGCCCTCAGGCCCTCAGGCAGGCATGCCTGTACCCAAGGCAGCCTCAGGAACTCTGGAGTGCCTGCTTCGCTGAGACCCTGTAAGCATGGGCAAGGATCACACCAGCGTGACCAGTGCTCGCTAAAGATGGAGAAGGGGCAGCCTGTCTACCCTACTGGACCTCACAGGACCTCTCTTTGAGGGTGGGGATGGGAGGGAGGAGATGTGAGAAGGGGTTTCTGGAATCCTAGCAATGTCTGGTATTTCTATCCAACACAGTGAGCTTAGAGTTTAGAGGTGGACTTAATTTAAATTCAAGAAAATAAACTGATGTACATAACAGTGACATTTCTTACCTACTCTAATCTCGGGGCTGAAATTCATACCTACAACCTAAGTAGACCCAAGATTATGCATGATCTGTATGAATATTCAATTTAGTCTTAAAGGGTGAAGATGTAAAAAAAAGGTAGTATATATCTAAAACTTAAAAAAAAACTTGAATGTGAACTTAATCTAATATTTGCATTTATTTTTAAATGAGATGGAGGGTATGAAACACCAGTAATGGAGTCAGGTTATCAATAAGGCCCCGTTCATCTTTTAGGCCAAATCATTTTTTAGGACTTCATGTAAAGAGCTCACAGATGTTAAGAGACTGACTGAGACCCCCCGCCGACCCGATTTCAAGTTCTAGCTAAACCTTACAAGCCATGCAACTTGGAGCAAATCACCGGACCTCTCTAGGCGCCAAATTACTCATTGGTAAAATGGGACTATTAATGCCAACCTTTCAGGGTTGTTGTGAGAACAAATGTGAGATAATGTATATAAAATATCCAGTGTAGTATGGCACAGAGCAAACACTCAACAGAGGTAGCTCTTTTGAACAAAATGTGTGAAACAACTGGGCCAGAAGCTGTAGGGAGTCATGGAGCTTGGAACTGGACAGCATGCAGACCTTCTAAAGGACTGACATTTTGTTTTTAGTTAAACACTCCTAGACAAATATTTCTGGATTCTAGATTTAGCTCCTGGGTCATAAGTTTGTAATCCCTAGTGTCAACACTTGTCTACCATGTGGCATTGATTCAATGAATGGATGAAGGGGTGGGTGGGTGGATGGATGGCTCAATGAGTGGGTGGATGGGTAGATGGATGGACGGAAAACGGGGAAGGAAAAGAGGAAGGGAGGGAAGGGGGTGAGAGACAAAGGAGGGAAGGAAGATAAGAAGGAAGAAGAGACAGATGGTTGGAAGGATTGATGGATAAATGGATGCATGCATGCATAGAGGGATGGTAGATGGGTAGATGCCACATAAGTCCACTTTTGTTATTAAAAGTTATGATATATAGTAATTTTTTTTTTAGCTAGCTACCTGGCTTGCCACTGAAGCCCGATCTTTTGCCGGCAACCTAGTCTGTATACAATCACCTCCTCTAATGCTTTAGACAACTATGCTTCACCGTAACTTCAATGGAATAGACCTACATACCACTGAAGTTATTAGTGAAGCAAGAGACTACAGAGCTCTAAAACTCTAAGCTACAAAAAAATAAATAACTTCTATATTCTTTACAGTTCCAATAGAGCCTTCAGAATATACCTTCCAAATTATTATATTGTGGGCAGTGAGGATGCTCTGATCATATGATTCATCTGTATGTCTGCAGAATAACATAGTCTTTGGAAAATAAACTTCCTTTTCTCCCAGGCATTATATATGAGATTACATCAATTTGTGGCAGGACGGATTTCCTGTAGTTCTTAAAGAGCATTTAAAAACTGAATTAGTTGAAAAAATTTTAAAAATTGAGAAATTTCACGTATAAACATCCAAATGAGGTGAATAACTAGAAAAAAAAAAAGTCACAAGATCTGGCAACCCTGGACATCAGGGCCACTACATTAGATTGTGCAGGCTTGCATGGGAGGCAGAGACACAACTACCCTATAAAGTAGATGGAGCCACAAAGGATGTGCAGTGTACAACAGGTACAACCTGCCAGGCAGATATTCCTCTGAGGCAATTAAAGGCTAAGTCAAAACATTCACCGTCCCCCTTTAGATTGGGCCTGTGCTCCCCAGTGCCTCCCAGGCCCCACAGTTCCTAATTTATTTCTTGTTCCATTTGTTTATGTTTCCTGCCTGGCCCCTAAGGCATTTTAGTTTACATTCCCTGCATTACATTTCTTTCCCTTCTGGCTGGCTGACAAAGTGGTTTGGCAGAAGTAAAGACGGGTTATCCATTTTAACCTTCTAATGTCATACAGCCAATTTTTTTGTACTCAAGCACATATGACAAATAATGACAATAGTTTAAAAGAATGACTAAGGTTTTACCTACTTCTGATTATGTGACTAATAAAGGTTAAGCCCTTTAAAACTGGGTTACAAATAGGTGTAATTTTATATTACTATTGCAATAATTTCATATCATGTTTATTAGAAATATCAAGAACAGAATATAGACTATCTCTAATGCAAAATTCATCACAAAAATGCAGATATATCTTAACATTTTCAGCACACTTCAATATATTGTGACACATTTTATTTAAATTACCAGTGCTTAGTTTCTAGAACAGAAAGATAAGTATCATTTTGAATTATGAATGTGTTTATTGTTTTTCCCTAACTTGATCCTTACTTAGCTTCTTTTGCTCTGTCTTATCCACACACTAAAAGCCTTTCTAGGGAGAGATTACTGTCATAAATATCATTGCATAAATTCAATTAATGGTTAAGCTTATTTAGAAAAGTCCTTAGTCACCAGAATGTTGTTGGAGAAACTAACATAAAACCCATGTAATAAGACAGAAATGTTAGATTTCCTTAAATAATATATGGAAGAAGTTAGATTCTTGTATTTTTAGATTTTAAAGACACTCACTTTGAATGGCAATGTTTTATTCAATGAAAATAAGCGGACAAAAATAATCTTTAATTTCTTCAAAGAGATTATGGTAGCTACCCACAATCTCTTTAAACTTTAGTGTTCTGGCCATGGAAAAACTGATAGATTATTTATTGAAGATGGCATAAATCTAGGGGCATGGTAATTTTTATATAAAAGCAAAAAGATTAAATTCTGGAAATCTCCAAAAACCTATATATGTTGA